>NC_090854.1:12681911-12985036 GCF_024217435.2 Syngnathus scovelli | reverse complement strand
GCCAAATGTCACAAAGAATCACTAGGCATGTCTACAACTGGTTTCTCTACAATATAGACCAGATCTGGGCAAATGCTGGCCCACAGCATTTGCCCATTGTCCAACATGTCTTACAAATTGTCCATTGGTTCCCGGTGTGCCTGCGTCTCCCTGTGGAGAGATGATCAAAATATTCATATGCAAAAACGGGCTTGGCGTGTCAACATCAAATATTTCGTATAAAGTTTATTCTTTACCCTGAATCTCCTCATGTACACGGTGACATCCAAGGAGTCGCCCTTCTCCCCTTTCCTGCCCACTTGTCCCTGACAGGAAACATAAAATCAAGCACTGGGAGTACAACTTGCAAGTGACTACCAAAACCTTAATGGAAGTCCACTTACAGAAAAACCAGGTGCTCCTTGACGTCCCATTTGACCAGGGATGCCGGATTCCCCTGTTGTCCCATTACAGCCGTCTGCTCCGGGCTTTCCTCTGGGCCCTGCTTGTCCTGGGTGACCCTAAAGAAAGGAATGACCATTTCAATATGAACCTGCTTTAAAATATGTACACAAAAACTTACTTACCGGAATTCCATCGTTTCCAGAGAAGCCAGGTACACCTGTCATTCCCTGCGGAGAAATAATTTAGCATGAAATAAACATGTACGGAACCCCCACCGCCACCACCCAAAACCCCCCAAAACAATTACATAGACAGATTTACCATATTTCCTTTGGGTCCAATGTTGCCATTCCGTCCAGTGTCACCTTTGTGCCCCTTTGGCCCTTGGATGCCTGGATCTCCTGGTCTCCCCGGTGGCCCAGTGATGCCTTGGGGACCAACAGGCCCGTGTTGACCCTGAAGGAAATCGATAGCAAGCTTGGATCAGTTCGATATAGAGCGGTAGAGCAGACTAGAGTTACTTTATCACATCTTTCAGCGACTGTTAAGAGTTTAAAGACAGCTAAGTCTTTCTGTCATTTGAAATTCTTTACACCCATCTAGTGGTCAAGCCATGTTACTACAACTAAGAGTTGCATATTGGACAAAAATAGCCACTGGAATTATAGAACGGTAAATAGAAAGATTAAAAAATAACATTCTTGTTTACATGCTTTTTTTGTGGCTCTGCTGGGGGCAGCGGTGGGGGTCTGAGACATTGCTTGAAGTTGAAGCGGTGACTGAGGGAGAAAGAATGACTTTGCAAATGATTGCAGAACTTGTGGTGGGTGATATCATGGGAAACGGCGTTGTTTGTTTGGTCTGAAAGTCCAAAAGGTCAGCCAGCGATGACCGCTGAGGTCAGGGGGCCAGGACGTGTTCTTGTGAGAACCAACAGAAACACCCACGGACAAATAGTTTGGGGGCTCCGGCCAAGTGTCTGTCATTGAATGTCACCCTCTTCAATTCATTTGTTGCTTGTGGTGGGAATCAAACAAGTACAAATACTTATTGCCCTAGTTCGGCACATTTTATTTTTGTCATCAGTGAATAACTCTTTTTCCACCCAACATTTAAAAACAAAAATGTATTGTATACTTTTTTTTTGGTCATCATAATGTAGCACTTAATTAAAAACAACTAAAGTTCAGATGTTCTATTAATCTTTTTTGGGGTTATTTTGTTTTCTAGTAAAAGCCAGAATGTTTTGTGCAAACACGGATTGCTATTTTAAACTGTTTTTAATTCTTTTAAATTCCGATGTCTGTGTGTGTGTTTGTGTATGTATGTTTGTTCGTGTGTGTCAAAAAACAGTTGTGTCTATGACAGGCATTTCGGATGTGTGTGTTTTGTCTCGCATCAATCCGGACCCTGCAGCTGTTTATACAAGACTAGCACCACTAACGCCACCACAAGAGGGCGCCATAACAACACAAATTCCAGATCATGCATAGAGACGCGGTCCTCAAATTTAAAGTACAAATCTGTTTATGCGCTTACAGCCATAAAAATCATCCATCCATTATCTTTAGCTCCGATCCTCATTAGGGACAACTTAAAGTCTTCAATTAATTTAACATGCATTTATTTGGAATGTGGAGTCAATTTATGGTTTCATCTTTTGATATGTAGGTCAAATGTTAGTGTAGATGCGCTAAACCTTGTGTATATCAGAACTGTACAAACTACAAACCAGATTACAATCAGACAGTTATGATTATGGTCACTGTGTGAAGAAACAGATGTGCTTCCCATTGTTTTTGTGGAAAAGCCCCCTTTAGAGGATAATGCATGACGCATGTATTCATAGATGAAATCAAAACCCTAATCCGAATAAGATTTAGCGAGATAACTCATTGAATGGAAAGTTTTCACTTATTCAAACTAATATATTTACTCTCATTTACAGCATGCAAGAGACGTTTGGTGAGTTAAATTGTTTTTTTTCCTATTATACTGATGTTCATAACAAACTTGATGACCTTCCTGTGTGGAGTTTGCATGTACACAGCATCTACTATCTACATTTAGAATCATAATATGTTGCTTTCAACCAAATTCTGAATTTTTACATTTCTCACATTTTGTACTTGACCTCTCACGACAATGTCGCCCTTCGTGAATACAAAATGTCAAATTAAGCTTTATCGACAAGGCGCAGGTAAAAGTGACAATTGCACGATGCATCGCCTTCACTTTGGAACACTTGACATTCTTCTGCATCGCTCTGCCGTCACCTCGCTTCCTTCATTCTTCATCCTCGGCTCGCCATTGTTATCTACTCGTGCCGCTTCCGCCCAGCATTTCCTGCCTTCCTCTCCTCAAATTCTACTTCTCAAACGTGGTCAAAGCACTTCCTCTCGTTCGGACGCCAAGAGGACAATCTCTTGACAAGGCAAGCGGATAACAAATAGAAGATATCCGGCTGTTCTCTGGAGCACTTTGAACCGAAATGAGTTCATGGCAGTCGAGAACAATCTCAAAACTTGGAATTTTTAGAATGTCGTACAAATTGGAAACTGAATCAAATGATCAAAATCAGTGAAGACCTCAAGAGTGAATTTTACTTCCCAATTTGCTCAGAAAACAATCGTAAAGCCTGTCTAATGAATTTTCAAAATTGTGATGTATGACTGTTGCTTTTTTTTAAATTACCATTAACCCATTTTTGATGTCATACATACATAATCGCTCAGCTTGCCCTTGCAACAAAAACACAGTGTAAAAACTCAATAAACTTACCTAATTAGAACATAAATAATGAATCTCATTAAGCAACAAAGGAGGAAAAGAAGGCCACAATCTTAACAGAGCAATAAAACCCAAGTTTCCCATTCTGGTCTGGCAACTAGCGTCTGCTTTTTGCCCAATCACTTCTCACCTCATTTGGAAAGCATAAAATGCCCCCCACACACGTATACATCGCAAAACACAGACACACAATCTGACCGGTCACAGTGTTACTGAAGTGTGCAATGACGGGATGCTGATACTAAAAATACCATTAAAAAGTTAGAAACCAACTGATAAGACGTCATATATTTTGCCTTCAAAGACGGACACTCCTTCAGCTGGAATGATGCGTGGCAAGGTTTTTTTTTGGGGGGGGATTAGGTCCTTCATTTGAATGTGAAGGAGTGCAAATAGATGCAGAAAAAATTGAAACCTCTGACCCGGAAATATAAAAGATCTGCACAAAGAACATGTGGTCAAACACGTACTTATTATTCCCGATTGTAACCTGGCACACTAACAAAGTTTATTATTGTTATTGTTGTAAAGTAATAGAATATTGCTTGATTCTCACATGATTTAAAAATGTATCAAATTAACCGACTCGCTCTCTAGAGGTGTAAAAGCAGGATTTAACGTTCAAAGATCTTAGCTAAATCAAGGCTGAGCTTGAATTGGGCCTACTCCCTGTTTTCATTCTTCTTTTTTCAAATTTTGTGTCACCATCTAGTGGCCAACAGTGTAATTACACTCACTTTTTACTATAAAAAAAACATCTCTGCTTGATTATACTGAACTCCTGTTTCCATACTGGCAGAATAATGCGTCTGTAGGAGTAGTGGACATGCAGTCTCTGTAATTGTTATCGAAGATGGCTCCATAAAATTTGTCGGAACCCCCCCTTTCTCTTGCTTTTTTTGTGAGTGCATTTTTGTTATTCTTCAATTGCATTTCTATTAGTCGCCCTCTCTGACGCCGTAAATTTAATCTGGGCCCCAGAACTGTCTCCTGGGGTGGATGTCTTGGGACAGACCCAATAAGAGCAGGATGGGAAACGCACAGCACTGTGTACCGACCTCTGACCTCCAGAGAAATAAAAATCAACTCATAAACAACTGTGCGGAAGCACGTTTTGTTGAGAAAAAAAACGAGATTAAAAGTACGGCAATTCAGCATTTCACGATCAGCACTTTACTACTTGCAACATCCTCCTCATATATTACTTTAAATATTTTAATTATGATATAGTGATGATTCGTGTATTATATGATATCAAGCTAATTATGGTTTCAAATTGAATTCCAAGATACAGATCCTCTTGGGCGTTTTTTTTTTCAAGTTATCTATATTTAAAGGCAGCATCCGTTGAGAAAGTGGAAGAGTCAAGAGTATTCTCATAATGAGCAGAATTGAACTTAAGTGCTTTAGGGACTATTTTCTCCTGGCGGAATTTTGTTCCCACGTGATAAATCCGTAACCCCATTTACAAGTTTGTTTTGGACGGAACTTTTGTGTACTCATTTCCTGGAGATCTTCTTTTGGATGATGTCCATGAAGAAAAGGGGCTCAGCTTGACTGGCGGGGGGGTTGCAATGGATGCCCCAAGGAGAACTCAGGCAGAGTAAATAAACATCTGCAGATGATGTTTGCATATCTATGAGCGTGTTTGGGTCAGGGGGGGGGAGCATCTCCATCTCCAAGAAAAATGTCAATGACCCCGTTGGATGAGCACAGACTTCAAATATACAACGACTGGGCAAGGAAGGACGTTTGACAGACGGACGCATGCCTCTGGCGTCGGTTTTTCTCACTCACGTTGGCCCCTTTGAGTCCATGAAAATCGTCATTTGCTCCAAGTATTCACTTGCATCCAAATTAGCAACCACTGGACCCGAGGGGAAGATCCAAGAACTACTCGGACTTCCCGCTAGCCTCCCAGGCCTCTCTGCGGCCGGACACCTGTGCTCTTGCCTCAGGTCTGAGGAATGAGATATCTGCGGGCCCAAACCAGGACGCAGCTGCGGCGTCCCTGCATGAGAAAAATGATATCGAGGCGCACGGTCCGGAATGAGGTGTTGCCCCAAACGTGTCGATATAGCGCGTCTGCACGATGTCTGATTGTGTTTATGTGTAATGAGATCCATCGTGGGTGCGTTGCGTTTTCGCTCCCACGGTTGTAATATGACGTCGTGACTGCTTCTTTGGGGCGCACTGATTTTTTCTGAGAATTTCTCTTTACTTCTTTGATTGAAGCATTGGGGAGTCTTTACCTCGGCCAAGCACAGAAGTGCAAAGGCTTGACGTATTGTTTTTGTCATTGTTTGTTAGCCCTCGTGAAACATCATGGAAGAGCTAATAAATTTCCTTCCAATACAAATTAAAATGCACACGTATTTATATTGTATCAGCCTAAGAACAGCTACCGTATTTTCCACACTATAAGGCACACCAGATTATAAGGCGCACCTTCAATTTATGGCCTATTTTAAAACTTTGTCCATATATAAGATATATACATTTGGCCCGCGGGCCGGACTTCGGACACGACTGCTGTAGTGGCTCAATATTGGTCCATGTATAAGGCGCACCTGATTATAAGGCGCACTGCCGGCTTTTGAGAAAATTTGAGGTTTTTAGGTACGCCTTATAGTGCGGAAAGTACGGTACTTTATTTAGCTCTACATCTTGATGGGTGGCTTCAAATCAGCCCATTCGACCTCGTGTCAAGCACGATCACTCAGGGCAGCTCTGTAAACATTGCAAAAAATGCAATTCAAGAGGGAAAGGGACGTATTTACGAGAGCTAATTGTTTCCTGTGCGGCCGTCCCCTCCGTGTAGCTTTCACCTGATGGGGAACATATGGCGTCGCTCCGGTGACCCACAAGGATTTTTCCTCCCGTCCGAACGCTACTCTTCATTGAGCGTTACATTTTTTGACTCCTGTGTGTAAATCAGATGCTCCAGAATATTCCAGTGGAGGACCCATGTGGACATCATAATAAAAACCGCTACTCCCATGAAACTTGATTCTAATAAGACATCTGGTTGAAAGACACAAAAGGACCATATTGCCAAATGAATCAACGTTTAGATGTGAGGCCTTCCTATGAAGCAGACGATCCCTCCCTTGCACAACAGGAAACCGAAAATCTAGAGCGTCTTTGCCTCGTCTTTAAGTGTTTGTCTTCGTCGTGTGTTCTGGCTGATGATTAAAGCGAGCAGGATGCTTACAGAAACCAAACACATTGACACAAATACTCCGACTGGGTGCACAGTAAGCAGAAATTGATGACATTGGTTATTTTATCGTAAACGTACTATTTAAATTTAGATGGCGTCAAACATATAATACACCAATAACAAAGTTTCTGCTCGCACAAATATATCCAGACATGTTTTATGGTTCCAGCTGCGCATTTCCAAAAAACACAATCTTTGTCAGACAGAAAACTGCACTCACTATTTTAGTTTGTACATTTTGACAGAATGTTTTCTTATGGTCTTTTTTTATTGATTCATTGTTGATACATTATTTTGGTTAATCTTTCTCACATTTAATACGGTAAAACCGATGGCGTATTATACTATATTGTTGGAAAACATAATTTTATGATATAACTTTTAAAAGAGAAGTCAACTTTTTTTTAATGATATGTTGTATGTGCCCCTGCTAGTCTAAAAAAAGGCATTCTGATTAATATTGCATTTGTAGAATATAAGTTAAGTTAACCCATTTTTATCCATCTCAGTGGGCGGCCATTCTGCCACCTGTTGTCGACTGAAAATGACATCACAGTTGACAAATCTTAGGTCCCAATCAATCACTGCTTAGCTATTTAGAAACACAACTTGGTGAACAACTCCGTACTGGAAATTTTCATTAAAAGCGATATGGATAATAATTCCTTTGTATTATGATCTTGTGACATTTGTCTTGTGAGTCATCAACTGTCTGGACTAAATGTTCCCAAATTCTTGTCTGTTGCTCATATATTTTGGCAAACTGCTTGGTTTCAATTAAAATGAAACAGCTGGGAATAAGTTGTCAATGTTTGGTCTGTCTTGATAAAAGATCTCCTCTTCAAATCCCCCACCTGTTGTTTAAATCTGCTTCAAACTTTTTTCAAATCCTGCTACATCATAATATCAGACAAGGAGACCTTGTTACTCCAATTCCTGCATGGAGTTAATTCAAGTCCAACAATAAGCGAATAATTTTTAGTGACAGCAACAGGTTTGTACTTCCCAGACTTCCCCTTCTACCGTTTTGTGTTCCTTGCCAAACAGTTGGTGCTTCTCTTTGCCAGGCCTTGTTATGAGCGATTTAGGGGAATAAATGAGGCTGTGAAAACTTCAGCTTAGGGATTTGGTGCTAAATGCGACATGTGGGAAGATTTTTTTTTTTTTTTTATGCAGTGGTCTCGAGACTTTCGGTCTTCTGTGACTGCTATTTATTTAAGACAGTATGTTTGTGCTCATTGACAAAAAAGAAGCACATTTTACATTTGCCTTTTGTGTTTTAATGCTTATTTTACAATCATGTTATTTTCCATTTAACATTAATTAGCCCTCCTTATCCTTTGACAATAATAATTGTTAAAATTATTGCTTGTACCCGTTCTTTCTATTGTTTTTTCCTATAATGCTTGTCCTCACTATGACGGTGAGCTGGAACCTCTTCTCACAGATTTTGAGCGGGAAGCAGGGTACACCCTGGACTGGTCGCTAGCCAATCACAGGACACAAATAGGAAAAACTGAATCAATTTGTGTCTCATGCAACCATCTGAAGTGATCCAGGAGGTGATCCAAAGTTTATCTTTCCAACTCCAAAACAATGCGTCCTGTTTGAATCAGGTTTAATGAGAGGACCTCTTGAGTATGTACGTCATGCGTTTGGAAGTTTTGAATTGTTCTGACGTGATCTTACGCACCCGGGAGCTATAAAGTACGGCCATTTAAGTGGTTGTGAGCCCTTGAGCAGAACCGACTTGCATCCTTTTGGTGAGAACACCATCAAAAGGTCTTTGAACCTTGTGAAATCCTTAACATTCCTTGTTGGACCATTATCCCGTTCGTCCCTGGAGCCAAGAGGAAAGTACATGAGATTCATGGGCAATCGAATCAGAATGTTTTCACGGAACAAGGAAATCTCTGCCATTTATAGCCGCCGCTGGCAAATAAAACACACAGGCGATCTTTTTCCCACAAAAACACAAGCCATCCATATAGAATCAGTGCTCTGTCATTGTGCTCTACTTCCTGAGATATGTCATTTCCTGTTCCAGCATCAGCTGTGCCAGTGTTTCCCAGGATGGACCAAACAGATTCCCCCAGCATCTGCCTTACAGTCAGTGATTCCCAAACCTCATCAAGGAGGGCTCATTTAATAGGCGCCACTGTTCTCAGAGCAATATAAAAATTCTAAAGCCTGAGAAATAAAGATCGTCCAAAAGTTCCAACACAAAAGATGGCATTGAACTGCTAAACATGCTTTTGGGCTGAGCACAGAAGTTGCCTTTTGCTCCGCTTTGACTGTTGCCATGGTCTGATTCCATAACGCTACTGTGTCAAAAAATAGCCTTGTAAGTTTTCTTATCAAAACACTGCAACTCCACTTACATGCCCGGTAAGAACAAGTAATATGGAGGAGCTTGAGATATCTGTCTGCATTCTTCTAAAGATGCCAAAAGAGTGGGTGGCCAAAGATTTATGAGGTTAGCATAAGGCAGCCTTTTGTCTCCTTTTCGGCTTTTCTATCTATATCAGTCCTCGTATTTACGGTACTCTACTAGTTGTTGGAATTTTGAGTCATCCACTGGAAGACTCACAGAAGTGAACGTCCTTGGGAATTTCCATGGCCTGTTGTCAATTTTGCCATTTAGCTCCCATTTTGTGCAAAAATACTGAACAAGTGCACACGTGCATTGAAATGTTTTAGAGAGGTTCAAATGAAGTTCACCTGAAAAGGTTCTTGTTGAAAATTTTCATTTAAGCAGCATGCAAGTCCCCATTTAGCCTGGTGTCACGCCTCATCACAGCTGAGTCAGGTCTTTGCCAAATCAAGCAGCTGCGAAGCATTTGGCAGCATGTCACTGCCACGGAGATTTGGGAGGAAAGAAGATAGATGCGTGTTGAAGATAACACATCTGTGAGGAAACATCTTGTTTTCTGTCATATTCTCAAAGTATTTTGGCTGGTGGACAGGGAGAACGTGTTCGAAAGAAGTTCAGAGCAAGTGAGTCCGAAAGGGGGGAACCCAAGCTAATGTTTAAATAATGTATTGACTGATATTTTATTTATTTTTTCAAAATTACACAAATGATTACCATTGAACTTTGTATTGGTGTTTTTCACTATACATGCTATCTCCTGTTTCATTCGCCTCTTAGAAATCCAACACTGAGGGAGAAAACCTATCCAGTGGCGGAAATGTAAACATCTCACGCTTGGCGTGTCGTTATCACAATTTTACGGCATGATGGAAATCCTTTTGACGCAGATAGCGGGTGAGCGAGTGCGAGGTGGAGGAAGATAAAGGCAATCTTCTGACCCCCTCGCCGCAATCTCTCGCATTGCGCCAACGTGGAATGCGGAACTTCCTCTCTGTGCCTCGCTACTTTTTTATGGACTTTTCCTGTACGTATCCTCATCACTGAGTATGTAAGGTCAAGGGCAGCAGCTACTGTAAAGTTGCTCTTGAGTGACGCCAATGTACAGCAGCTAAACCCATCCCGTCATTTTAAATAGAGCAAGTTGCTCCTAGTTTTAGTATTCTTGGATTTTATTGTGTGTAGATATGTTTGGTTCCCATGATTCCTGAGAAATTGGATAACTCAAAATGCTCGAAATAACCATAATCTCTTCCAAGTAAACACTGGGCTCTATTTCTCTATTTGAAGAGCAGATGGAATTCTTTCACATATGACAAATAGGTGCGGAAAGTAGGTGCCGGTTGTCCAATTGCCAAAGTTACAGAGCCCAAGGGATCCCAACCTCATGTACAGATATGGAGTGCACGTGCGGGGGGAAAAGCAGTCGTCATTCATTCTCAGATGATTATCCGAGTGTGTTTAGTCTGTGTCTGTCTCTATGGTCTTAAACCTTTGCATCAGGTTCCTCACACTTGTCACTGTCTTTCATTTCTGGCTTTAGTGTCTCTCCCGGACTCGACGCATTACTTTCCATATGACCTTCTGCTTTTGCCGTGATGATTGGTGGGAATTCCTAGCTGCGTGAAAAAGCTATATTTCCTAGCTTTTCTGGCTGGCTGTCAAAGTTGTGATGAGACGCAATATTGCTTTTAGTTCAGAAACAGAGACAACTTTGTTATCAGCAGCGCTATTCACAAACTGCAGTATGATGTCACTAAGGGAGAAAGGTTGAGGTGCCACCTGAAGCATCAACACGTGAGCCGATTCCAGTGATGCGCCGTCAGCCATAGCTGCGACTTTTGAAAGAGCTTTCCGAACCAGGCCTGGGGCTGCGCTCCCGTCTTAGCCTTATTTGGTCGTCCAGTATGATGACCAAGAGGTTTATTTATGCAGCTATTTAGAACAGTAAGGGACTTACCCTAGCACCCTTCTCGGGAAAACATTTACAGCCTCCGCTGCAGTCTCTTCCTCCGCAGGGACCGCTGTGCTTCTTCCCACCCTGCAGACACAAACATGCAACATGAAGCTATTAGCAACCAGGGAATACAGTACATAGCAAGCATTCAGGAAACTGGGTCATTGTATGCTTATTTTCTGGAAGACAATACAGTTCAATTCAGTCCGCCACACTACGCTTCGGAATAGTAAAACCTATTGGAGAACTACCATCAGTCTGTTTTTATTAGGGCTGATGGAACACAGATGTTTGGTAATCTTTTGTGTCATGAAGGTGTTGTTTGTGTACATTGTGGTGTGTGGACTTAGCTGCTGTTTATACTGCAACTGGAGTGTTTGAATGAGTCATAGTGGACATGAATGGTTTAGCATGTGTCTTTGATCAAGAGATACTTGCATGACAATTGAAGGTCTTTGGTCGCCTCTGTCACAAAACCACCCACTGTCACTTTGACCGTCTGCGTGAGGGTCCCCGATGGTAGAAAAGCAGAGGTCAAAGGCTTCGAAAGTCCCTACGCTAGCTAGCTCTACCAAACGTCTTTGTGTCTGTCAGGACCGCATTACTAGCTCATAAGAGGCAGAAGACGCAAAACAAAGCGGGGTCTTGATAAAACTTTTCCCACATGAGCCAGAGGCGACCTAATATTAATGGAACAGGTCTTCCACACAGGAACTCTAGTTCTTCCATACATGAGTGAACAAGTTCTTCATGCCTACGTCTTCCACCTACATGGTCATACCATAGCTGAATTGAGAGCCAAATTGTCCTTGTTTAAAAGTCCAAGCTGTCCAATTTATGCCCACAGTGGTGGATAAGGAATCAGAATAATCCCCCCTCCTCAGTCTGAGAGCATCTCCGCTGACAAAGGGCCACATTGAGACCCTCCTCACAAGCTCACAAAGACCTTCTTTTATCAGAGACGTGCCGTCCTCTAATGATCCGCGACAACAAAAAGGCTCTTTTCGTCCTTACGGAATCAACATGTCTGCGTTTCTTTGTTAACTGTCTGAGGGCACCTTTCAAAGTGCTACTTGATATCGCTGATGTCGTGCTTTAATCTTCACCACGCATCATGGTGGTAGACTCCGTATGGACGTAATTCCTGATAGAGGGTGTAAAGAAGCAAACATCTGCGGGGCCACCGTGTGTAAAAGCAGGAAGTCATTTCATTCCAGTTAGGATACAGAGCAGTCGCCACTTTTTCCACATTGAAGCGGAAGACTAAATCAAACAATAGTCTGCAGCATCTCCGCCTAGGGTTTACAGTACAAAAGAATAACTCCCTTAAAGGCAGTCCCTTCAAATGCAGCAATCAGTCCAAGTCAAACTAAAATAGCTGCTGACGACTACAGCAGCACGACAGTATCCTGTTTTCTATACATCATAGCTTGTTTAGACGATCTTGTCCAATTTCTTTGGCAACATGATGAACGGCCGTTCCATGTATCCAGCTTCAGAGTTCAGTCTGGAATTCACAAGCGTATAAATAAATCCCCACGCTACTCATTCGGCCCTGATGCGTCAATTTATTTGGAATGCAATGTGAAAAGGACACGGGTTTGTAAATCCCTCATGTAGACCTATAGACTCTTTAGCATTCTATGAGGCCTAGTGGTGAAATTAATGGCATTTCTCATGAGGAATGTTGTTTCTGTTACCTCCCCATCCTTTACGGCCTCACCCCAATGTCGGCGGATGTCTTGAGATAGTGTGCAATGAATGAAATAAAAGCAGCTGGGTCAACAGCGCTCTTTTTCTCACAGTCACTTATGCCTCTTTCGCTTTGCCTTTTTTTTTTTTTTTTTATTTCATTTCCATGGCTTTGCGATGTTGCAAGCGCCTCGCTCATTTAAATGTGTGATGTTAATACGGCAGCTGTATAAACTGCTCATCTCCCAGGGCAAATGACTCATTAGAATCGTAATGTGATACACGTACGATTAACGATAACATCACTTATGACTGATTTGATTTTGGCGTCGATTTGGAGGAAGGCCACCAAACTATTTCCGCTTTCCTCTTTAAGCTAAGCACTATTTTGGTTTGTAAAACTAGTGATTGTAATAAAAATACTCAGGTTGTCAGAGGTCAGCCTTGATGTCACCAACGGCTCCCGTAACGCTGCTCATGGTGATGCTTGAGTGACGGAGTTGACAAAGTGCCCCTTTGAGATGGATGCTTTGCTTTTAACATGAAACCACGCCAAAGAGTATAAACAGTGCTTGCGTGAGACCCCCCTAGTTGTCATTGGATCAAACGTAAAAGATCTTAGAGGAGGCTAAGTTGATCGTTTGAACTGCGATGGGTGGCACAAGACTTTGCTAAAGAAAGAAACGGAGTGTCTTAAACCTGTCAGGATTGCAAAAAAAAGAATGTTTTGGGACAACAGGAATTCCATTCCAAAGAATCTTGAAAGTAAAAGAATAGCATGCTATGTACGTGCTGGGTAAAGATGGAGGATTTGACAAAATGTCCGACATTGAGTAAAAGTTAAATAAACCAGTGATAAATAGATCTGCGATTGGGGCAGAAACACGCTTAGGACGGGAATGTCTTTGTGTATTTGAGTGTATTTTCACCACCTCCTTCATTTATGAACGATTTGTCTGTTCGCGGCTTGCCAGGACAACAGCTTACATGTGTTCCACTAATGATGTGTCTTACAAAACGGATCGGCTTTATGTGAATCAACTGCTGAGTCACCAGACACGTCTCATCTGTAAAGGAAACACGGTGTCTTGATACATCAGTGTGGGTGTGGAATACTCCTCATGCTAGCTGACGCTGACAAGCATGCTTACACACTGATTTAACAGCGGAAATACTTTTCTTCAGGATGCTCAGATAAAAGTAACTACATAGAGTTATTCCCGAAGTGGACATTGGGTAATTATTTAGGTTGGCTTTTTATCGTTTCTGCTACATATTTAACACCAACATTCTCGGGTTCTCCGATGTGGCATATGATTTGGTCCAAAAACAAAAATGGCATTTTTACAACTGGTCTCATGTTCTAGCAGGAGTGCATTTTTAAAATGAGTGTTGCCTCAGTGCATATATTAAACAGTAGATTAAAGTTGCTTCATTCAAAAGGGCTCTAAAAAGGAGAACGACGTGTCAAGTGGGAATGTTTTCTGTTTGTCTTTGTCCGGCAACAGTAGCTCGACACAACTTACTCAGATCTACTCTGTAAACAAACACCTTAAAAAGAAGCCAAACACAAGTCAGGCTGAACAGGCAAAATGCCAAACCGAGCCATGTTTGTGTTGGATTTGCTATTCTAGCTGAGTCATATCTTGATTTTACACAAGATCTCTCAAAGGCTTTTATTACACTGAGAAGGAACTTTTTGAAAGACGTCCCTTTCACTATGGCTTTTTAATTCCAAATTCTACATCCTGCCACTTCACCATCAACTTCCTGTTGAAATGCCAATCTGTCAAACCAGCCCTGAAATTACATGTGCGCAAACGGAAAAACAAAAGGAGTTTGTCACTCAATTGAAAACTGGGCCAAGGCCTGGTGGTTGAATAAGATATTGGATGAAGATGTTTGAAGATTGAGCTCGGTCGCAGGAAATCCAACACAAAGTCGCCATTTTGTTTCACACAGAACCTCTGTGTGTTTACACACAATAACACAGGCGGTTAGAACTATGATGACGAGAGCCTGGGGTCTGGTATGATGTATAAAATACTTGTCAGACAATGAAAAATTGAGAATTACAAGCATTTTTTCCTTGGAATACAGCTGTTTTACAGACATACAGAAAAGGACCACCAACTGACCGAGTGATTGTGCGCTGAGGAATGGCGTCACCATTTAAATATTTTCATGATCTATGGAGTCAATGCCCATAAACATATCCAAAGCCAAATGTGTTCATATACTTTGAACTGGAATTTCTTATGCTGTGAACACAGATGGTCCCAGATGAGTCCATTCTGTGACTATCCTATTCTCTCTTGCATCTTCTCTTCTGAGACCTCCATCCTCTTCATCATTGTACACATGCTGTGCTCTTTTACTTGGTGTAGTAATGATGCGGCAGCTCTTGTTTGAAGCTTAGTGTCACCAGGACCATGGATATGTTCATGAACTTGACCAACCTTGCAGAAGATGTTTTTGACTGTAACGGTTTCATCCCCTGGACTTTCAAAAAAAACATTATGGGAACTGCTTTCCCAGGAACTTGTGTCCTGTTGGTCTCATATTGGTCTGTGATTTATTGCCATTTAAATTGAACTAAATTTGGGGGTGGTGAAAAGGAGGTCTCGAGACACAAAGAGCAGGTCACATTGCAAAGAGTAGGTCATAACATGGGAAGGCAGCATGTTCTTCCGTTGAAGAAACAGCGTGGAGTACCACTAACTCCCGCTGTGCTCGTCTGGCAAGGCCCCATTATAAACACAGTTTTCATTTCTGCCCTTTTGCCTGACACAGCTGGACCTTGCCCCCCACCCCCCCTCAGGTCATACCCAAACTCGACTTCATTTCCCAAGTTGACCATGCTCCTAATCAACACTTCCTGCTCTTAGCCTTAGCTAAATGGAAATGGGATTGGATCCAATCTAAATCTATTCTGGAACTCAGCGATCACGTTGACCTGTCAGATTATGTTTGGGAAAAAAGATCCCTGCTCAATCCTGCAATCAGACGTCGAGTGATGTCCAAATGGAACGATCTGGAAGTGTTTACAGATGAATGAAGATGTGAGATAACGCCATCCGAAGTTGAACACAATTTATTTGTTTGAATTTTGAGACAAGTTTCCCAGAGGCAACGATGGGAACAAAAAATGATTATTTAAAAAAAAAAAAAAAATCTCCATGTAAAAGACAATTGTAAAATTTTGCCATTGTAGCCAATCAGAAACCTGTAGTAAGCAAAAAAAAAAAAAGCTAATTTAGAAAAATGCTATAAAGTGGATGCCTCTCATATGGAGGAAGACCTTTTACAATGTGGACACGAATCATCTTGAAAACCGATTTTACATACGACTGAGCTAAATGCCAACAAATCCATTCATTATGCGAGCACCTTTTGAACCAAGCACTACATCACTTAATCAATAAAACACACATGACGGGAACAGAGTTGAAATACAACCAAGGGAAGACTCAGGTCAAGAGAGGACAAGTCGCCGGGCGTCCTTTAGAGAGATAAATGAGCACACGGGCACACGAGACAACCGTGAGAGTAATAAGTGGCGTTGTAAGACTATAAAAGGAAGTAAGAGAAGTGCAAACGCAGTGACCGTTGGGTGGGATGACTGATTGGACTCACTGAGGATTATTTGAGATTCTCTCATTGTGCTCTGTCGGGACCATTGTGTCCTTCTATTTATTTATCATGGAAGACATCATGTAAGGATTTTCCAGACACTGTTCAGCCACAAATAAAAATCAGCAGCTGGGTTTTACTACTTGCGGTTGCACATAAAATAATTATGAGTGGTTGGATGGATGTCATTAGGTGGAAATGAATGGAGGAATTTGTGTTAATTTAACCGTATGTTTGTGCTTGTCATTGTAGTGCGCCGAGAACTACGCTGCAACTCTGCGGATTGTATTCCAAATGAAAACATGAAGAAAAAGGTAGCAATTGAAAGATTTACTTTACAGAAAGTGAAAATGCTCAAGAAAATTGTCTCCATTTCAAACTCACATTTATTATTAGCTAAAAAAATGCTTGAAAATGTTGCTTTCCCATGATTCACTCAACTAATATTTCCCCGTATAAAAGTGAGCAATGTTTCCAAGAGCTGCTTCACATCTGTCTTGTGTGGAGTCAACCATTTCCTCGCACCTGCCAACCGCTATTGTAGTCAACTGTCCAAGCTGAGCGCTTGTAATTGTTTACAGACTTTGCTACATTATGGGTTTAAATTAATCACTGCAATCTTTCAATTCCTTGCACCAAGCAGCATACCATGCCCAAATGTGGCTATTCAATTGGAATTTGCTGCCACCTTACAAAATCCAAACATCTACTGTATAGGTCAGAAAATTTTCATGCATTGACTAGAAATCACAACTGGTTTTGAAAAATAAGCTAGAACACAAAACAGATCTTTTTAATGACTATTCTATGATGATTCAGTGGAGCATTTGTAAAGGCTGAAGGGTCGGAACACTCTTCTACCAGTCACAAGATGGAAACTAAATCAAATTGTGCTTCACCTGACCACACCTGATTTGCCTTAATAAAAAAAAAAACCACCCCCAGTCAACAAATGGTTAACACCATGACTCGTATGAGGTCGCCCAAATATGTGAGGACCAGCAGGGCTGTAAAGAAACTCTGACACATTGAACTCCACCCTCCTTCCTTTTCCTGTTTAGAGACCTTCTGTGGATAATCTATGTTGTCGTCACACAATGCTCAGCTCAGGATGTTCCCCATAAAATTGACATTTAACCCAGATAAACACATCACGCTTCATGCACGTGTGAAAAGGAAAAGCAGACAAATGTACAGTGCAAGTTCAGGAATTAGACCCTGACTGTAATTTTGCTTTATCTGCCTCACTTGTGTGTATTATCAATATACATAAGAACGAGCAGCATTGCCCATCTCTTTTAAAATAACACTGTCCATGTTTAATGAGATTTAAAATTAACCCGAGAGCCAGCAGATCTGAAAGCAATCATGATAAAGTCTCACAATTATGCAGGATATAACTTCTTGAGGCAACAAAAGGCCACTCGAGCACATGCCGATTCATCGATAACACCGACACACTGTCATCAACCTATGAAGGTGACCACCACCTTTCTTCACTCTCTCGCACGACCACACGTGTCTTTTGGCTTCCTGCCGCATAGCACAATGGGCTCTTCCCTCAATTGTTACGCTTGACTTTCTGTATCACCGAAACTATTTGGCCAGGCGTTACATTCACCAGTTTCCCTTGCTTTATCGCAGGCAGACATCTTCCTCCCGATTCAGTCGTATAAAACAATCACGTTCGAGAGGTCGCTCACGTGTCGGACGTGACCCCCTTTCATATCGCACGCCACATTTTCACATCAAAAAGTGATTTGTAGTCGCGCAGTTGGCTGATGTTGAAAAAAAAGAAGCCTTCGCTTTGAGATGGACTGCACTGATTAATTGACAGATGGGGGAAAAAAGAACTATCAAATAATTGATTGATTAATATGTAATAATTTTAACGCTATGGAAATTGTGTCATCTTTATTGACAATATTTTAAGTTTTGACAGCAAACTAGTTGAGAGTGACTCAACACTGCCTCTGCTGGGAGCATCCAAGTACTGGACCCCATTGTTCTAAGGCTGGTGTCATATTCTGTTCAATGAAAATCAGAAATAAATGTTAAATGGGCGGGAAATTTTAGAACTGGTGTTCATCAGTAATCATAAAACAACTTTTTTATGAGTCAGTGAGAAAACTTCAATGCAATGTCGGCTTGCTCCGATTGTTTGTAACATTCATTGCTGTTGCCCAAATGTGGCAAACCACAAGAATTTTATTTATTTTCATTATTCTTGCTCTTTGATACTGTTCAAGATCTGCTTAGATCTCATGCAAACATTGCGACCATGTTAATTTACGAACAATAACAACATAAGAGCAAAACAAGCTGTCTGACCACAAGGCCCGACCACATCCCTTATTTTTTGCACGGTGGATTATTGCTAAAACAGCATTTCTGTTTAAGTTCTTAATCATCCCACATTCGATCAAGTTTGAATGTGGATTTAAAACACACCACCGGGACCCCTAAATACAACGCAGACCACAACAATCAATTAGTGACAAGTTAACTGGCAAAGCAGATGCCGTAGCTCGGCCGCCAGGTACAGTAGGAAATCTGCAGCACGAATCGCTTCTTCCTCCGACACAGATCCCATTCCCAAAACATCCGCTGCCAGAAGCCCGCCGACCCACCCACTCATTCCATCTCGCTCCAAAACATCTTGAAATATCTTCTCAAACGCACGTGAATAAAAGGTTCTGATTTGATACATCCTGTTAGCGTTTATCGTCTCGAGAGTTTTCCTTTCTCCATCTGATGAGGGAGGTTCTGCGTGTGTTTTTGCTCCATTAACTCAGTGGGTCCAGCTTTGCTTTCTTAAGTAGTCAGGTGTGGCCCCCTGAGCCAGCGTTACATTTCCAGATCTTAATTGTGAACAAGATCGATTTTTCCCTGTTTGTTTATAGTGCAAGAGTTTGACTAATGCAGCGTAAAGAGAGCTGATCAATCTTAAACGGGAAACATCTTGAGCGGGTTATTCCCCATAGAGAAGCGGGGGAACCCCAATGTAAAACATCACATGGATGGTGGGAAATAGTCGTGACGCGGAGGTGGGGATCTGGTTGAGAGATTCAGAAAGCTCCCGTGGGTGGGGTTGGGATATGAAATTGAACAGAAACATATGTTGCAATGTGCAGCAGAGATGAGAAACATCACAGAGATGCGTTAGTAGTTGGTGACAGTTGCATTTGAAAACAGACTTATTCTCTAAGTCCTTTTTTTAGTGAACTGTTTAATGGTAAATTAGCCTAAAAACAGAACCCAAACTAAAATGAGACCACTGTCCTTGCAAGTACAGTCTTGGAGCATCCCAATAAAGAGAGGACCTGTGCTGTGTCACATGCTTTTAAATCTGATTTAAAAAGCACAAGACAAAGGGCGCCTTTTTCATGTGAAGTAAACTTTCATCTTCATGCGAAATCAGGATATTTTCAAGTTTGGATTTTTTTCCCTGCATAGTATTGCAATGTATTTAAAAATTCCCCTCTCACATAATATTTTGACTTTGTCATTAAAAAAAAAGGAGAACATTTTGGGAATACAATGAAAATGTGATTTTCTTATAATGTTCCCACCATGTTGATGGAAAATAAATTCTACAAATTCATTACTTTAAAATCATTTTTCTCCCATATTTTCCTTTTTTTCTGTATCAGTTTCTTTCCCATAATTATAAAAGTTAATGTGTAATTACTTTTACTATTTTCCCATCAGAATATTTCAACTCCTGTTTTTAATTGTATGATTTTATTTTCATAAAGCCATTTTCCCCCTCAACTTATTCCACCTATATTCTGTAAATAATGGTTCCCAACTTGTATGCAAAATGTTATTTATTTAATATTTATTAACTTATTCATTCATTTTTAAACTTATTTACGTTTTAATTTTTTAAAATTATTTCCTTTATAATATTTGTGACTTCATTAGGAAAAAAAAGGATTATTTTGTTCTTGCAAAACATGTTTCTTTTCACACCATACTGCAACTACATTCCGATAAATTACAAGAATACGTCTCGAAAAGTCATCTTCAAAAATATTTTTGATCATAAAATATGCAATTAACACTTTGTGTCGACTCTCTCCATGAGTCTTTACTACATTTATTATAGGCTACAGGTATCAGTTGCACTGCATCAGAGGTATGCCAAGGCCAAACCCCTCTTGGCTTGGAGACCCTCCCCACGCGTGACACTCCCACTCTTTGCACACTCCATCCACTCTACACGTGCCCACACGCACAAACCTACTTTAAAAACACCGTTAAACTTTCAAACTTTTGCATCCCACGTATTGACTCAACACTCGTGATACAAATAATAGTCTTCATCAACCACCCGTGGGGTAAACCAAAACACTTACCGCGTGCGCTCCCGAGACAAGGACGGCCACGCAGGCGCACAGCAGCAGCAACCTGTAAAATGAATTGATGATGAGGAAGATGAAATCGGATTGAGATTTATTAAGGTGATCCTTCTGCTTTTACTCACCTGAGATGCGTCACGTCTCTGTTGTGATGCCCTTGCATAGTTCCACAAACAGCTCCGCGTCACGCAGCTCTTAAAACATGACTATTCAGAAGAGAGTAAAAGTGAACAAAAATCAGCTATATCACAAATAGTTAGATCTGTTTTTTTTTTTTTTTACAGAGTTACACTGGATTCATTGAAAGAATGTACTAACTCGCACTCACCCAAACTTTGCGCGTAACGCAGCGATAAGACGTTCCACGGTAAAAACTTTCTGGATTATTCTCCTAAAAAGCCAAGCAAAGTGTGCCGAGTGGATCCTCTCCTTACGCCGAAACGTCCAAAGTGTTTGTACTAGTCGTGTTCGTTCACATGATGGGCGAGGGTGGTCGTTAATGGGTGGAGAGGGGTTTGGTTTTTTTGGCTGGAGAGGTGTGGTGTGGCTCAAGCACCAAAACTAAACCCACTCGCGTTGATCACAACTTCATATCGTTTCAGGACGCAACATGCTGGCCAACGTGCAGAGCTCGCTCCGCCGCTGAGAAAGTAGAAACAGAGGCCGACACTCAGGTGCTTGTTTGCGGACACGCAAAAGTTGGTGCGCACCGCAGGAGAGATGCTGCTCCCCGCTGCCTCAATCCTGCTCCTGCTGGCTGTCTCGTCAAGCGTGGACCATGCCACGGCTGAGGTGAGTCTTTACTCTTTCTGTTTTCCCCCAAAGTGACTCAAATGTGCAATTTTATGTGGGTTATTTATTTGTTGAAATATATGGACCATTATTATGACTTGTATTGGATACAGCACTGCCCTCATCTGTGATGGCTGCAGCGTGCTGCTAGTTTACTGATTTGATTTAATCTAATTATATTATTATGTACAGTTCATGTCATTAGCTTACTTCACTGGTTTCTTTTATATCAAACAAATTGTTTTAGGTTATTCACCTGACATGTTTCGGCGGTTTCTTCCGCCTTCATCAGAGTGTCAGGTGAATAACCTAAAACAATTTGTTTGATATAAAAGAAACCAGTGAAGCGATTAAAAAAGGAAAAACAAAATGAACTTAGTACAATTATGTCATTAGCTCATTCACTGTACGGCACTTTTACTGCTGTCATGCAACTCTCAGCTTCTTCTCACTAACCCCGCCCCCTTTCTTGGGGTTATGGGAGGGGGTGCAGGGAGGGCCTCTGTATAAGTGCTTGGAGCATGTTGTCAGGAGTAACTTAGTCTTCACTTATAGTTCATCTTTGGATGTTACTCATTGAACACGGTCTTGATCAATACAATCAGCTGCTTTTTCGTATTGACAATTTAGTATTAGGTACCAAACAGCCACAAAGTACTCCCCTCTAATGTATGATACACTTTTTTAAAAACACTAGTGTTGACATGTATCTCCAAATCATATTTGTTTTTCTTTTTTTTTTTTTTTACCAAATTCTCACAAACAAGACTGTTTTTTGTTGGTTTTAAGAAACAAATTTGATGATTCACACTTTCCAATGGGCAGCGCCCATATTATGAATTGCATTTGCAAAAGTAACTATCAAACTTTGCAACTGTGATCAAATTTTAACAACATTGTTTTCCAAATTTTTTCAGCTCTTAACAAAAATAGAAATGTACTTTCCCCCGTGACCCAAACTTTGAAAATACATATATCATCTTTTACCATTATTTTGACATATACTGTGGTTTAACTATTGATAAAAGAACACAAATGACATAACACATAATATTTTAGCCTCATCCCCAGTGAAATTTAAATACAAACCATTTTGTGTCTATGACCCCTGATACGCTACACGGGACAAACATAGCGTGATCTCGCTAGCTTGGCTTTTAATGGCAAAACAATATGAAGAGCGCAGTCAGTCTAGCCACTGTGCATTTACGTTGGATGAAATCCAGCCAAGTCGAGATGTCTGCTGAAAACCTTTGGTACCCTCAGAGTTGGTGACGTTTCCAGCACATTCTTCACCCACACGGATGTGCAGGTGAGGGGGAGGAGATGTCAGTGGACCATCTCATGTCAAGATGATGAAGAACAGACTTAACTGCAGCACGACGAGAGGAAGCGACACCTCATGAGGGAGTCTGGCGTTATCGCATAAGGATCCCCCCCCCCCCACACTGTTTTTCTAGCTCTTCTCATCAAATTAAGATGAGCTAATTTGTGGGCTCAAACAAAGTAGCAGAGGCGGTTTATCCACTTTCCAAGAAACACAAGTGTGACACACAACATCTGGACCGATTAAACTTTGGAGAACACTAGAGATGAGGGGGTTTATATTTGGCGGAACATCTTGTGGCTGATCCGATGACACCGATGTAATGGAGATATTTGGAATATTGGCTTGATTGTTTTTGAGTAGTGTTGCTGCTGCCCACGGGGAGGAATGACACATAAAGATACTGAAAGTGACGCATACTGATTTTTTGGGCTTTTTGTGGCCTTCCCCAGAACACAACCTCTTGTTTAGTCTATGTCACAATCACTGCTATTGAACTAAGGCCATCGCTGAATAAACTGTACACAACCCTCAACGTAGCTATCTGTCATTTGCAAGATAACTTGTTCTCCCTTTAACCTTCCGCCTGGTTCCAACGGCTTGCGAGCAGGATCTCAGCTCTTATTTTATTTTTTGTTTGTGAAACCTGATCCCAAATGAATTTCAGAACCAGAATAGTTCTCTTCCTTGGTGGTCACTTAATGTGGCCACATTGAGTCAAGGCCTTGAGGAGAAAGAGGAGGAGGATTCTAGCTTAGGTGATTAGCAGATTCCTGCAGGGAGTTTGTGTGTGGGATGAACTGGACGTTTATCCGGTAGCTAGCTGGTGGGAAATGTAAGCCTTGACTTCTGGTTTGGCCCGGGAAGATCTGACATTTGCTAATCCGCCCGCAACTTGCGGAATGCGTGGTCAAGATTGGCAAATCCGTTGGAGCCCTAGATTGATGGGCCAATGTTGGCGGGTGCTTCTAGTTTTGGTTAGCACCTCATCCTCAGGATGAACGGACAAACTCCCCTCCCACGGAGACAACAGCTGGCCTTCTCACTGTGACAGGCCACCAGCCAAGCACGGCAGCCTGCCAAGATGCAACCTTCTTGACCCTCAGCATTGTAAAAATGCCTACATTTGGAAGAGTTGCCATCAGGTCACTTGTCTTTGTATTTTGACAGGCGCTCGTTGGCTACAAAGATAGGTCTCCTCTGACCTTCATGTTCAAGCACTGTGGCGGGTCCGACCCATTTTTTTGCCTACTGTCTGTGTTCTCCTGTTGAGGTTTAGCGAGGATTAAATAGCAAGTCTGATTTGGAATCGCCACTGTCTTAAATGAAAATGTTTTTGCCGTAGAAACACCATAAACAGCAACTTTAGTTCTTGAAATCATCTGTGATGATAACTGATTATGATTTGGAAATCGAACATGATTTGGGTTTCGGATTTCCAAAAATGTTTACCCTAAAATATCGCCTTTCATAGCAATAAAGGAGATTTTAAATGAACTTTTTATCTCAGTTAATTGCCATGTTACTGGAATAAGAAATTACAGACAGATTTTCTGAAGTACTTGACTCAGAAACTTATCAGGAAAATAAATAAACTGGGCCAGGTGTTGCTCCCCAGCTGTAGATCTGACGTCTTATCTATTTCTCCCCAGAAATCGGCCTTGGTCTTAAGATGATTTGGTCCATTGCAGTCTTTAAACCTGCGACCCCTCTGGCTTCTAACCCGCCAAATTTTTATGCATGGGGCTACTGCCGCCAAAGGCTTCCCTGTGGTCCAAGCGTTTCACTGAGACTTGTGACAGCTGTGTTCTACTTTTCACACACAAAACTCCCTCTCTGGTCCAAGGCTAATAATTCTTGCACATTATCTTCCTGAATTGTCACACTTCCCGAAAGGTGCACAGTTTTTATGGTTGCCGGGTAAACTGAGGCGTTAGAATCCGGACAGAGATCGGTTAGATGATGATTTGTCACACTCCGATGGGAGCTGATGAGAAAAGAGGTGACGATGCTTTGAGACGCAAAATGGATAGAAGGAAACGACGGCAGCGGAGCAATTGAAATGATTCTCACCTACGCAGTTATTGACCTGGGCGTCTATTTGTTGTAGCAAACTGGCGGATGATAATAAAGATGACAGATTTACAGCATGCTGCGTTTTTTCACAAAGAGGGAAGTTTTGGCTGCAATTCATTTCAGCTGTTTCCCGGCAAACTTCCATCATCATGACAGGTGCAAGATAAAAAAAAAAAAAAAAAGGTCTACTCAAGTTTTCCGCAGCAAAAGTTTTGTTATGTTCTCGTATCTGCAGTTACGGTACATTCGATGACTATCATCACTATTTTGGCATATAAATATAATATTAACATTATAAAATCTAGTGCTCATTAAGTTTATGCTACTGATGGAATCGAGCTACGCTGATATGCAACTGTGTAAGTGGGATGTGCGTATAACTGACGCATGACCCAAATTTACAAGACACATGCCTCACGTTCCCGTCCTTGCCCCCCCCGAGTCACGGTCGAGGTCTGTTATGAGCATTTACTTCCCGACTCTTAACTTGATAGCAAAGCCAGTCTGACTGTAATTCCCAGAATTCAAGAATGCACGCACTGCATTCACTTTGAAGCTTTCAGGGAGGGCAGATGCTTTTTCCACCCGTCATAGCTGCAGGCTCCCGACGACCCCAAACTTCTGCGGCGCTGTTTTTCCTTCGTAAAGCTTAATCAGATCACTTCCACGCAGGAAATGAGCTAGGCGGGTCACATGACACGCCTCACGTCAGGAGATCCTCCCAGTTGGTCCATGAAGTGATTTGACGGTAGATCTGTTGTGATGAAATGAGCATGTCAGCCAATTTGCAGGTTCAAACGGTGACATGACGTCACAGTGATGGCGGGCAACCTGATATGGAAGCAAAATAACAATAGAACTGGAGATGGTTATCATCACAAGTGTTTTTGAGAGGATATTGCGATAAAAAGGCTCCTTTGAAACAAGTTTTAATTTTCCTGTTTTCTCATTGTTTCTAGTTTTATGTGCCACATTTACAAGTGCTTGTATGAGATTAGGTGAACTACATGCAGCGGCCACAATGAGGAAAATATCTAATGAGATCAACAGCAAATAGTTGGAGAGGAAATAATTAAATTTAGTGTACCTCGGTTAGCGCTAAAAACATCTTAGGACTAACTCAAAATTTTAATAAAAGACGAGGCGTCACATTTTCAATCATTCTCACGACACCTGAACGTAAGTTTAAAAGAAAATACGTTTATGTAAATTTTGGACAAAAAGAGACACTACCTATTGATAATGAGTGATTATGAATATATTTTTCGGGATGGGTCCAGTGACTTTTAAGTTGTGCAAGTAAAAAAAAAGTAAGGCCGGATATCAAGGATTCCCCATCTGAACAACAGCCTCTCCTCTCTTCATCATCTTCCATATGCTAAAAAAAACATTTGGAGGTCTGGAACAGATTCATTTTTCTGATAAAAACGTTTCTCAAAAGTCAAACTTCTTTTTCGACCAAAGGAATCAAGGTTCCACTGAACTACAGTGAGAATATTCTCGAAGTCGCGCAGACCGCTTGGCGGTCATCAGGCGTTCCAGTTAGCAGAGCCCTCCTCAGGAGGCGACCCAACCCCTTTTTGTCTTTGTGAGCATAAAATTCAAAGGCCTTCCTCTTCGGGCAAAGAATGGCTCGCTCCGGCAGACATCCTGTGTCACACTGCTGCGCATTCACAGGGCCACAGCTCAAGTGGTCTTCGAGTGAACAGAGCCTTTCTCATAGGGAACAAGTACCAGAACAAAAGTCAGATGCTTGCTCTCGCTCTCACACCCACCACCTTCATATTCTTCGCGACTATTCTATGACATCACAACACATTGTCTCCTTTGTACTATAGATTCAGTTTCATATACTAACAAGATGTCTGGATAGTATTAGAAAAAAAAAATATTGTGACACAAAAAGTTGCAAGGGGAAAAGACTTAAAGGTTTAATATAAATTTTAAAAATCATTCAAAATTTTGTCCACCATTGCTATTGTCAGCAGTAGAAACTGTCAAAAATTTCGGACAGTTCCTGAGAAACAACTACAGCTTTTTTTCTCAGATAAATTCAACTGTATTCCCCAGTGAGTGGAATATTGGGACATATTTTTTCTTGGAATTGTTCTTTGTAAGATGTGGTCGTGTCCAACTATAGTCAGATGCTCTTGGGTGGAGCACTAGTGAGTTAGGGCAGGAAAGTCCACCCTCCCCTTGAAGGTGCAATGATTAGAGTCTTTCTTAATTTGTGAACAAAGTGGCTTTTTTTTACGCAGTTGTCGCAACCCACAAAGGGAGAGTGTGCTTATCAACATGAGCCTCATATTAAAGGCTTTTCTCTGAACCTTTAAATCTCTTCTAATGACCTCAACGGAGGTGAAAGTTCAACAGGATGAGCCCGGGAGGGTCATGTGACTGGTCAAGATGCAATGCAGATGGGGGAACTGATTAGGAGGGGTCAAAGACCCCAGTCAAATGCTTGCATTTTTCTTCTTAGAGGGCAACTTTGATGTGGCTTTGGTTCTGAATCTGACCAAAATGTAACTGACTGAAAAAATGTTTCAACGAGGTCCTGTACTTTCATTGAACATATCGAGGTGTCATATCAAATTTTGTCTTTCCCACGCCTCCCCCAAATCAAATCACTCCTCATATGGAAGAAGCAATTTGCCACTTGAGTGGAGCGCAGCCAATTCCGGCCCTGAGAAATTTCTTAAAACAAATTTCCCATTTGCCAGGGTTCATTTTGCATCAGAGGATTCCAGAGTGGACTTGCGGGGTCTGCCCAATGTCCCGCTTCATATTACACAATCGCTGACATGTTGTACACTTTTCTCTGGTCCCAGGAGATGTGCTCGCAGTGATTGATTTGTAACACCATTAAGAATCTGCAAGGAAGGATTGTTCTTTTCTGGTTGAAGTGTCCATTTAAGGCTGTCATTAAGAAGATTCTCATTTTCAGAGTGACGCAGTGGCCATCATCAACAAAAAGATATTAACATTCTTAACTCTTGTACGAACATTCTCTGATCCTTTTAGCGCCAATGTTGGAGCTAACATAACATTAAAACTACTTTAACACAACCGGAGGTGTCAAAATTAATTGATTAATCGACAACAAATCGATTATCAAATTAGTTGCCTCATCTTTGAATAATCATGTAATTGTTTGGTGACATTTTTAAAATAAACATACAAATTACCTTAGCCCTAACAACAACTGTAGGTGATCTCAAGTTACCATGGCAACAACTGAGACACTTCTGACCCTATCATCCATCAACCAGATTTGGAAAATTTCATTTTCAAGTCCATAATATTGCATGTTGTCGCTTTGCAGTCGTCCAATTCTAACGACAAGGATCAATAAATACGGTTCACCATAAACAATCCAAGAAAAAGTGCATTTGTTAACTTTGTCCATTTAACACTCTTTGATGGTATGTAGTAGGCCTTCACGAAGGTAGTACAGTGTATTTCATCTGGCAGCGTTTCACAATGTCTGGCATTCATTTGCCTTTCTCTCATGTCATGTTGACATCCCATGCACGTGTGTTTGGAGTCATGCGGGCTGGTTTCATTTTTTTTCTTTTTTTTTTCTGCTGTACTCTGTGTGAGAATGTCTCCGTGTTGATGCATCTGCTTTTAGTTCCAGATGGAACTGATTGCTAAGTTGTAGCAAACGCAGCCTGAAGCGGGACATGTTTTACATCATTTGGTTCTCAGAAAAATAGGATCTGCTTTTGGTTTACAGGCTCTCCACTTGCGTAAAATATGATTCAGCTTGGTGTCTCCTGGCATGTTGATGTTTTACTACTGTGTACACCTGTCATTTGTAATCAGGTATAAAGTTCTATATAAAAAATTTGGAGATTAAATGCCGCTACATTTGAACATGGTCAGAAGTATTGGAATAGTGAGAAGATTTTTGTTTTGCATTGAAATAAGTGCGACCATATTAATACTCCAGTTGTTGTTTTTTTTACTCAGTTCTACTTTTTGAACAATTGCTTTAAAAAAAAAAAAAGGCAATTGAAACAAGACGCCAAGACTTAAGACTTGCACCTGAGAATCTATGTAGCCACTTATGACATCACCACAGTTGCACACATCAGCATTCCAGCTCAGCTTTACACACACACACGCACGCACACACACACAGACAGACACACACACACGTTCCTGCGATTTATACCGGAGGGCCAGTCTTCCATGTATGGCAGTTGGACAGAAAATTGTCTCCTCACCCTGACCTAACCTGTCAGTACCAGAGAAGGTCAAGAATGTCCAACTTAACAAAAACAGACTACCTGACGCCTCACACTTGTATGTTTTTCTTTGAAAAAAAAAAAAAAAAAAAACTCTGAAACAACAAACCTGATTGCTCTGACTCAAGTCCCGCTTCGTTTCCGACAGTGCCGATTATCCCAGCTGACTCCATATGGAAACCACGATGTGTGGTTTAACCGCAGCGAGCTTATCTTTATTGGGTCGTTTCCAAGGTTAAGCCGCTCAGACCGTTACGATGCTGCTGTGGTAAATTAACAATAACAAGAACACGAGTCTGTTTGATGGTCCATAAATGAGTGAACTGAGTACACGACACCCAAACATGTGATCTGGAGTGACTGCAAAGGAGAAACAGGAGCTTGAAAGACTCCCATTAATTATTTCTGTGGACCTCACAAGAGCATACACATGTGAACATTTAAGGACATGTTCAATTTAATAGCAATGTGTAACATTTACAACACGCTAACATTTTTGCCATTACGACCAATTTGTCGGGGAACTCAACCCAAATAATTTGACAAAAGAAACACAAATCTTTCTCTTGACTCTCTAAAATTGTAAAACATTTATTTTCTTCAACTCCAGCGCTGAAATTTACAAGTTGACGGCTACAAAATGATTTCATGTGTAGCCTTGCTCTGTTTCCTTCAACTTTGCCGCTAACGTTTTTTCTTTTTTTTTTTAAATGTGCTGGCAATGTAGAAGGCCATGTCATGCCAAACAAACAAAGAGTGAAATTTGAGAAGGTTACATAGAATCAGTGCATGGTGCCGGAAAATGCTTAGAAAACGTTGTTGGGCTGTAAAAGCAAAGCAGTGAAGTCAAAGACGGAATGACGACTGACAGTCACATGGACCCTCATCACTGAACTATTTTTTTAGTTCAACGTTGGCCAAATTTTGTTGGGCTCCTGGTGTAAAATCCCATGTGAACACACTTTGGAACTTACAGGATGTTCACTAGGCTGGCATGTTTTTGCAGGAGATACGCTGCGTGAAAATTCCGTGGATGACATTGGCCAGATGTTTTTGTGGTCTCGCTTTACATAAAAAAAAAAAAAAAACAATACCGTTGTTGCCAGTAAAGACTTTATTGACAAAGTTAGAAAAGTTTTTCTTGACTTATCTTTGGATTAGTTTTCAAATTATAACAAGCATTATTATGCTATTGTTTTCACGTATGGACTTTATGCCCTCAAAGTGGCCTTTGGGGAGCCTGTTCTTAAATTCTTTTGTGGGGGCCCTCTTATCCAACACTTCTAAACACTCAGACCTGCTTTCTCCACATCATAGTTGTGTTAATATTGCTGTCATTTTTTGTCCAAACATTTCCAAGCCTGAGACAAATCCACGTCACTGGCAGACACGTATATCCGATGATGTCAGGTTTATTCTGAGAGTGCCGCTTCACACAGACATTCCTGACTGTGTTACCGTGCCGGTGCACACCTCCGTGCAAATTTGGCCTTTTGCTGACATTTTGGGTCAAAGTCGGAATGTGCTCCATCCTGGGTAAACAAATACACACTGTAATCTCCAGGAAACCAGAAGACACCTTATTGGTTCTTCACAGAGGCATCCACATTTAGCATGACGTCCTTCATCAGTGGAGACGTTTGAGGCTGCAGACATGCACGCCATGACTCACCACTCACAAAGTAACAGTGTCTGCCCCCGGTGTTTGTTCTGTGGATCATCTGTTAAGTCTTACAGAAGTCAGTTTTTCATACCTTTCCTAAAAAAACCTCTTATTTCACATTTTAATAATAAACTACTTAATCATGCCAAAAGAAGTAAATCAATCCATCCGTCCATTTTATTCGGCTTTATTTATTATTTTTTTATTTTTTTATTTTGTGTATAATTTAATTTGACACTAAATTTGACTAAAATAGTACAATATTTGAGCTCACCTTATTATTTACTGAAGATTCTTGAATGTCCATCCTTTTTTAATTCAATTTTTTGCACCTACTTATTATGAGACGATAAGTTTGTGCGAAAAAAAATCAAGGTTTGTTTATTGCAAACACATACAGGGATGGGTACACTACTTGTACAAATGATTTGTGTTATCCATTGCTCTTGATCCCTCTCGATTTTTAAATATTTTTTGTATTATTCTTTTTGTATGCATTATTTTAAAAATACGACGTGAGGATAAGCAGTTTGGAAAATGGATGGATGCATGTTTGAAGACTTTGTAAAACTTTCCATAAATCCCCTAAAAAAAAAACCTGGTGAGAGTGTATTTAAATAATGGCCTCTCCTGCTGGCTGAAATTTTAAAGGGGAGCTTTTCATCACAATTTAGACCTTGCAATGTAGTGGACCCGTGCAGCTGTTATTTAAATGTGAGAGGTGCTGATGATAGGCAAGTATGTTCTCTCACCACCACTTCCCTCCCAAACAGAATCCTGTTAGTCCAACACCGGGAGCTCTGATTGCTGTGAGCCACAATTTCATTTTCATAATGAAGCACATATGTGGCTCATTTTCAACACATATGCTCCCTATCCGCACTAATCTGATGTGAAGCAGGTGTTTCTTCGGCTCGGATTGAGATGGAGTGAGTGAAGGATGTTTAAATGGTTGAGAATTAGGGGAGGGAAATGACGCACCTTGGCGGACCACACAGGTTAAGAATGCGGGTGAGAGAGTTGGGGGGGGGTCCTATGATATTCAGACAGAACCACATCTTGGTTTACTTAGGCCTGTTGCGGAACACGCTTATTTCACTGAGGAGTCGAGAAGTTCTAAGCAAGCGTGGCATTCTTGAGTTTTTCGATGTGGGAAAGCCTTTAGTGGCTTTACCTTGGCTTAAGAATCAATAAAACAAAGCCCCAAATAATGTGGTGAAGGGTGTCAAATTAGGGTTCCCGTCATGTGATTTCATGCTAGTGTTTGAAATTAAGGTTTCAAGGTGAGGGTTTCAAGCTATGGTATCAAATTAGGGTGTCAAAGGAGGTTTGGGGTTTTAAACGTGTTTGAAACAAGCAAGTGTTTTGGATTTTAAATTTGGGTTTACAACCTCGGGTTGGGGTTTTAAGTTAGATGTTCCAGATAAGGTTTGAAACGTAGGTTATGGTTTCAAGTGAGGGTTTCTAACCTGGGTGGGGTTTCAATTTAGGGACTCCAGGTAGGGTTTGAATCTTGCGTAAGGGTTCTCAACCAAGTCCAAATTTGGACATTCACGTCAAAGGATTTTCCGGTAAATAGGAAAGACGAGGACTAGAGCGCAGTCTGGACAGGAAGTGAAGAGTCAAAATCAGCGTGTAGATTTCCTGTTTGGTGGTCGACCTGTTCGTTTGTCGACTCTGCGAGAACGTGCGAGACGTTTCTTGTGGTCTTCACCCAGCATGTCCAGACCTGCCCCCGCAATCCCCCTGACTGGGTTTTGGCTGGACGCCTGGCACGTGAGTCCAAAAACAGCTGCACAATGCACGGAAAAAAGGTGCTCGGGGGGGATGGTGCATGCTCGTTCTCAGGCCTCAGCCTCTGGAGACCCCAGAGGAGAGGAAACAGGGGAGAGGGTGGAGGGGGGGCGGCGGGACCAGCTGCGCTCGTGTCACGCATGACGTAGTCAAGTGCAATGAGAGAGATTTTGCATAAATCAAATCATATTTACATGAATGTTTCAATTGGCAGACTTATCACTGTGAACTGTGCTGCTCTTTGACCTATTTATGTCTGCCTTGTACACTATCAACCTAAAAATGTTTTCCATGATATTTGTTTTTTAACCAAACTATATATAACTTGACTGAACATCACAAGACACAATATGAACCTTTCTCCTCTTGTTCTTTCCCAGGGCTGTGGGACATCATGTGGAAAATGTGACTGCAGTGGTGTGAAGGGAGCCAAGGTAAGAACTCTTATCATCACGTTGGCTGGGGTTAGGGTTAGGGTTAGCAATTTCATGCTTTTTTGGCCTCTCGGTCTCGTGTGCTGATATGAAGCAGTTGCGACGTATAGTTAAGAAGTCAAATAGTGTTCACTGAGTGGGGAATAACTGCAGCTGAGTGTCAGTCACCAAGCAGTGACCTTAATATGAGCTGAATTGGAGCATGTCAGGATATACACTGAAGGTCTCACAGGTGGAAAATGAAAAGTGGCATATTTCCCCATTCCGAGAACATCACTGTAGAACAAAAAAATCCCCAAGTACAAAGATGGCTTTATTATTTATTGTTGTTTTATTAATTTATGTATTATTATTCATTTTTACTCCATCCCTGAATTATCTTGGGTTTATAATAAAACATTGGTCCAAGCAAAATTGAAAAATTATTGGTTTTCAAACCATTTTCAATGCTTCTTGGGCTCCTGATTAGTTTGTTTTGTGTGCTACTGGCTCACATTAGTGTCCTTAAAATGCTTCTGAGTAACAACAACAGGTGACTGGTGTGGTCCACTAAGTTCCCTAAAGATGTTCAAGGGCCAAGCACATGTACTCAAATCTCCCCTGAGCATCCCGTTCTGTCTGATATTGCTCAACAAACTCTTGTTGTGGCAACTGCATAATGATTCCCGGGGCTGAATACATTCAACAACATTCAACAACACAACAGATGCAAGTCAGGTGCTAAGTGTTCTGGGAAAGATTTTCCTCCAGCGTGCTCTCACAAGTTCTCACAAGTTTGTGTCCTGGAGCGAGCAACAAGTGAATCACTGTGCAATTGCTCCCCCTTGCGGCATTAGTGAAAATACATAGAGAACGTTTTGTTTTGTTTTTGGCCAGTGCCTCAAGTGTTCTTGAAGTTTATGCAGGAAATAAAACGACGCATAAAACAGTACACAGTCGTTATTTATTTTGTCAGACATTATTTCATAGCTTTTAGATATTTTCTAGTCTTTCATTTTTGTTCAATTTTTTTAGATTGTATTATTATTATTATTATTATTATTATTATTATTATTATTATTATTATTATTATTATTATTATTATTATCATTACAATTATTTTATTTTAAAGGTCTTGCATTTTTTGGGCCTTAGCCCCTTGTTTCAATGTAAATAAACAAAACAAATTTACAACACACACGTGACAACACACGCACACGCACACACGTATGTATTTCTACTTATATTTATATTAATAAATATATTATATATTATTTAAGTATTTATATGTTTACATTTATATTTAATTTATTTATCTTAATTTGTGCACAATTTGACGTTTTCAGGGTGAGCGTGGTCTCCCTGGTCTTCAAGGTAACATGGGATTCCCTGGAATGCAGGGACACGAGGGGCCAGTCGGGCCAATGGGGCCCAAGGTCAGCAGATATAGTCTCGAATTCCCTTTAAAAACACGATGATGGTGATGATGTCATTATTTGGAATTTATTCTTTGTGTGTATTATTTGTTATCTCAGGGAGATCCAGGACAGTTTGGCGCTCCTGGAATAAAAGGAGTCCGGGTAAGCGTCTTTGAAAAAAAATGGATTGTTACACTGCGAAAGATCTCAATGAGAAGTAATGTTGTGGTTGTCAACTTGTAGGGTCCTCCTGGTCTTCCAGGTTTCCCAGGAAATCCAGGATTACCTGTATGTAGCAATTTGTTATTTTATTTGATTTTTTTTCATTTTATTTTTATTCTAATGATAAAATTTCACACATTATGCTATTTCTTTCAATAGGGAATCAATGGAAATGATGGTCCACCCGGTATTGCAGGTGTCCCAGGATGCAACGGGACTAAAGTAAGATACTCGTACAATTGATAAAGTATTATACCCTAGATTTCTCTTGTCTCAGCAGTGGTTGAGAGAAATCACGTTTTTTCCACCTTTTAGTGAGTTTAATTTCTGTATGTATTTAAGACCATCTCAATCTGATGATGTGTGTGTGTGTTTTAGGGAGAAAGAGGAAGAGATGGTGTCCCTGGTTTTGATGGTATTCAAGGAACTCCCGTAAGCACTCATGCTCACCTGAACTCAAATCCATGTTATGAAAAGTCATTTAAAAAGAACAATGTTGACCTTTGCTTTTTATACATCTTTCAGGGCGTCCCAGGGATTCCAGGAATTAAGGTTTGCTGGAATCATACCAGCGTTTTATCTAAATATATTAAACACTTGCTCTGGTCAATATTAAGATGTGATAAATTCTACAGAAGCAATATTTGGACTTTTGTAGGGTGATCCAGGTGGTGTGATCGGATTCATTCCCCTTAAAGGCGACAGAGGCTTCCCAGGCACACCTGGACTTCCTGTGCGTATTTTGTCTGTAGATGGGTGAACATCTGAATTTTTCATCACACTGTGTTTCTCAGGGATCTCATGGACCACCTGGGCCGATTGGTCCTCCTGGACCTCGGGGTTATGTCGGACCTAAAGTGAGTTATCCTGATTTAAGGTCAATAATACCATGTAAGTGGCCAGCTAATAGTGTTATTGTTGTATTTGACAGGGTGATGCTGGACCACCAGGCCCCCCTGGAGAAAAAGTATAACACCCAGCATAGGAAGACATGTCAAGCATCATCATCTTTATTTGAGCTACAGTATATTGATTTGCCTTTTTTTTTCTTCTCTCTGACAGGATGACAAGCTCTCCTTTGAAGGCGAGAAAGGAGATAAGGTGAGGTTTCATCATCTAATTTTTATTATTATTGTTGTTGCAGAATCAACGAGAAGCACCTGAATGTTGTTTCAGTGTCATGAATGTATTTTACATTTCTTTTTTATTTCTTTAATCCAAGTGCTGTATTGGAACCCATCACACATCTTGGAAACTCATTAATAATTTTTGGCTAAAATAAATGTCATTTCTTGTCACTGCAGTCACTGCAACTACAGTACCACCACAATAATAAACATATTGTTCAGCTAGCATCTATAAAAACATGACAAATATTATGATTTGTGTTATTATTATTATTTTTATTTTATGAATGCAAACATCGAATACCACTCTTGAGTATTGCGCTCATTCAAATGTTTTCTGTGCAGGGCGAGCGGGGCTTCAGAGGCCCACCCGGCGCTCCTGGACCCCCTTCACCGGGCGTGGAAGGCCCTGGCACAGAGTTTATCGGACCACCGGTGCTTACTCATTTATGTGTCTGATAATTCAGCTTTTGTTGCATATAACTCAGAAGGTGAATTTCTTTCTGTATTCTTACCATGTACTGTTTCTATCTCCAAAGGGAAACAGAGGAGATCCAGGCCAGAAAGGAGAACAAGTGAGTTTTGCGATCAATATTTTTCAAATCACTTAAAGTACTTCCTTAGCATCTTTAAACAAAACAAAAAAAAAAAAATCAATTTCCAATGTGATTTGCTCAACAGGGCTATTGCAATATATCTCGAACTGGAGTAAAGGGTGAGCCAGGGCCACCGGGACCAATAGTAAGTAACTGAAAATCGAATAATGGTGTTGTATACGCAGTGAGTGTGACTGTTTCATTTTGCTTCATTTTAGGGCAAACCTGGCAAGGAGGGAGATGAAGGGCGAAAGGTAAAATTGAAAGAAAAGAAATGCGTTAAATTACCAAACTTATTTGCATATGCCATTTGATGTAGGCAGATTATGGTGTCAATATGTGATGGTCATTTTGTTGATTTCAAGAGTGAGCATTTTGTAGACCCATAAAATAGTGTGAGATCGTAACATTGTATCGTGATGATTGTTCATATTATGATGACCAAAGAAATGATGAAAATCACTTTGTCACATAGGGAGAAAAGGGCTTTCCCGGAAATTACGGATACCCTGGACCTCAGGTAAACAATGGTTTATACGTATATATTTAGTTTTTAAACATTTTATTCAAAATTTTGATGATAATCACTTGTTTTGTCTCTAGGGTGAAAAAGGAGAAAGAGGGCCTCCTGGATATGTACGTATTTTTATATTTATTTGTACTTTGTCTTTTTATTCTCCCTCAATGGCCACTCATTAACATATTGAAACAAATTATTATTATAAATATTTAATAATAATAATTCACATTATTATTAGTTAGCATGATGATGAGGTTTTTGAAGTCCTCCTATTGGGGTTTATAGGCAAGTGGTGCCCCTGGTCCAGCTGGTCCTCGTGGCCTCCCTGGGTTACAAGGAGAAAAAGGTAAATAATGCCCAACATGGACAACACGCATGGACACTACGCTAAATCAACAGTTGAGTATATTAGCTCCCTTGACTGATGTTTAGTCCCCATCGTGTTCCTAAAGGTTTTCCTGGACCTCAAGGAGAAGCAGGCCCACCAGGTAAGCACAAACACACAAGCCCACATGGGCTCACACACACACACACACACACTTGGGTAACACACTCTGTCCTTTGGACTTCAGGGCGCTATCTTGAAGGACCTCGTGGAGAGACCGGCCAAAAGGGGGATGCGGGTCAGAAAGGAGACAGGGGTATTGAAGGAGAGTCTCTAGCCGGACCCCCAGGGCAACCGGGCCTAGTGGGACCCCCGGGGCCTCCAGGATTACCTGGTATGCTTGGTCTGAGATTTATTTTCACTCTATGGTGATTTCCAGGCAAAATGTTTTACCATAGAAGTTTTATATTCCCCATTTCAAAGATTTTGTTTGTGTGCCCACAGTTGACCCTAATGAATGCACCAATGCAAAAGGCTCCCTTGGCCCACCTGGACCTCCAGGGCTTCAAGGAGAGTTGGGACAAAAAGGTTAGAACAATGAAATAAGATATTTCCATCTGTAGGTTCTATGATATACTGAATTTTCATGTTTGTTTTCTTTGTATGTGAATCCATACAGGTGACAAAGGAGACACTTGCGTCCTGTGTGAAGGGTTTGGACCTCCGGGTTTACCTGGCCCCCAAGGCCATAAAGGGGAGCAAGGTAAGCAAATGTGGTGTTATGTGATGGAAAAGGTCAAATGTAACATTGCGTTTCACACAACGTGCAGTCATTGTGGGATTGAGTCCCAGTTAGTGACCGGCGGTCTGAATGTTTGTGTGATGAACAGGTGTGCCTTTTACGCTAAATCTTTCTGTAAGGTCAGATTCTTGACTATAGACTCTGACATTTTTATTCATCCAGACTGGCCCTAACCCTTTTCTTGTACCTCCACTGAAGTATCCCTTATTTGTCTTCAGGACCTCCTGGTCCTGTAGGAGGCAAGGGAGACAAGGGTAATCCTGGGTTCCCAGGAAATCCTGGAAGACCTGTAAGTAGCACAGATAAACCTTCATGCAGTAAGTACTGTGTATAGTTCTTAGTATATTCTTATAGTAACTCAACTTGTACTTAGGGCATCAATGGCATTCCTGGTTTGATTGGGGCCCCTGGTCCTGTTGGAGAGCCAGGAGACATATTCATTGCACCGGGTCTGAAAGGAGACAGAGGCTACCCTGGTCCTGGTGGTTCACCTGGACAACCAGGTCTGGATGGGATTCCAGGGAGGGATGGCCTACCTGGTGTTCCTGGACCGAAAGGAGAACCTGTATGTATTGTGTTGTTTGATTAGTTTAAGTAGGTTTCATTAGTCGTCATTCTTTTTTGTTAACCTTGCTTTCAGGGCAAAGGGGGCATCAAAGGTGATCAAGGATCAATTGGGGACCCTGGTCTTACAGGTCCCCCTGGAGAGAGGGGTCCTCCAGGTCTGCCAGGCTTCGGGCGCCCTGGGGTGCCTGGAGATAAGGGGAGTCAGGGGAGAGCTGGCATCCCTGGATCACCTGGAACACCCGGTAGGACCTCTACACTACCAATCATGTAGAACCCTATTTGAATAGCTTATACAAACTTTGTACACTACAAATTCATCAGGTGTGAAAGGGGAGCCAGGTCAAGGTGTGAGCACTCCCGGACCACAGGGTGTCCCTGGGCCACGAGGAGAACCTGGCAGAGATGGCCCTCAAGGTGAAAAATGACCTTCATTCCTTAACGACTCATCTTTTACCAACCCAATAGAGTTCATTTGGGAATTGTTAAATAACAAATTTAATGTGGAAAAAAATCATCTATTTGACCAGACAATGTTGTTGATTGTAGGTCCAGCAGGTCTCCAAGGAGACTCAGGAATACCAGGTTTTCCTGGACAGAAAGGTGATCAAGGACCACCAGGAATTGGATTTCCAGGGCCAACTGGTGCAAAAGGTAAAGTAACAGATGATGTCCCAACTTTTTGTACAAATTAATTTTCATACCAAAGACATTTAATGGATTCCAATAGTACCACAGATGGCAATAAAACACAAATACTAGAAGAATCTTCTTCATATTTCTAGGAATCAGTGGAATCCCAGGTGCTCCAGGATTGCCAGGAGAGTCCGGGAGACCGGGACAGGATGGTTCTCCTGGACAACCTGGTCTACAAGGACAAAAAGTGTGTATTTACAGTATTTGGTACCATAAGCCAAACGTCTGATAATTGGAATAATATTCTATAAAATCAGGACTTTAAAGCACTTTGTTCCTGACCATTTAACTTGGTGTTTTGGAAGTGTTAACATAGCATCTCATTGTTGTGTGCGACAGGGTGAACCAGGAATGGGGCTCCCGGGCCAAAAAGGTTCACAGGGTCCTCCGGGAATTATTGGGTTCCCTGGAGAGAAAGGTAACCCAGGATTACCAGGTATTCCTGGGCAAGAAGGCCTCACAGGACCGCCAGGACCTCAGGGAATAAAAGGTATAACTGTACAGTTACATCAGTAAATGCATTCCATTAGAGACATCTAGTTGAAAGATTAAAATTAAAAAAATACTTATACTTGGTTTTAGGTAACATTGGACACCCTGGACCTGCTGGAGTGGTAGGGTTACCAGGTGCTCCAGGAAAGGGTTTGCCAGGAGCTCCAGGACCACAAGGACAACAAGGAGAGCCCGGTCCATTTGGTAATTACAAGTCATACAGTTCTTTTTACACAAAATTGTTTGGAATGGGTTTGTTGTAACCAGATAACTGAATTGTATATTTTCCTTTTTTGTTCAATCCCTGCATATTTTGTAGGTAGGGTGGGTGAAAAAGGAGAGAGGGGCTATCCAGGACCTCCTGGCATTGGCATGCCAGGGCCTCAAGGAGAAAAAGGACTTTCCGGGTTCCCAGGAGCCCCCGGTGAAAAAGGTTTGCCAGGAGTACCAGGCCTACCAGGAAGGGATGGACCGATTGGAAATCAAGGTGAGAAAAAAGATATACTGTAGGCTCCATTGCATCCATCAAGGCCATAACTAATTGGTAGAAACATGTAAAGGAAGCGTAAAAGTAATGTCAATCTGTGTTTTTGTCGGCCAGGTACAAAAGGCGAAATGGGGGTCATGGGTACTCCGGGATTGCCAGGATTTCCCGGACCACCCGGTTTCCCTGGAAATCAAGGCTCGAGAGGTAATGAATCATCTGCTCAGATAACTTGTACTTTTCATTAGGCTGTTATTAAACTACGATTAGACTGTGAAGTGCCTGATTTTAATAATCCTTAGGAGAGATGATTTGATCTGAAGACCGATGAAGCACTGTTATGATTCCAAAAATAAATGGCTCTTTGCTTTTATGGTCATCAATAGACGCGGGTTGAGAGTCCTACTGTTTGGGTTTAATGAGCAAGACATCATTCAACATTCATTTCATTTTCAGGTGATCCTGGTGTTCCTGGTGTGCGTGGACAAAGCGGAGAGACTGGACTTAAAGGAGAGAGGGGAGAAACTGGTCTTCAAGGCCCTCCTGGGAACATGAGTAAAGTCGACATGGAGCACATGAAAGGGGAGAAGGGAGACCTAGGAGATCCAGGTGTGAAACAATGAAAAGTCCATTTGAGGCCCAATGTCATGCACAGATCACCAAAAATCCATGTAATATGCAGAATAAGTTGACAACACTGTAAATGTTCTGTCTCATTAGGAAATCCTGGTTTATCAGGACAGAAAGGCTTTCGCGGACTACCTGGAGACCCTGGAATGCCAGGAAAAGATGGAAACCCTGGTTTACCTGGACAACCAGGTGTACTATTTACTCGACTGCAAAAATGTCCATTGTCAAAAACAAAGAGCCAAATTCATTTTCCTTTATCTCAGTGGAGAAACCAGTAATTCTCGTTAAATGTTGTTTGTATTTGATCAATGTGTCATAGGTCAGAAAGGAGATGCTGGTGTTCCTGGAGAACCTGGCTATATGGGCCCACCTGGGCAGAAGGGGAGTGCAGGTGAAATGGGAATACCAGGTAAGGCCAACTGATGAGTATGTGTGAAGTTCAAGAATGAAAAAGTAATTTATTATTATTTCGAAATGGAATAGAAAAGTTATTTATTTATTTATTTATTTATTTATTTATTTATTTATTCAACCTAATACGTGCAGGTCCAATTGGTCCAAAGGGTCTTAAAGGAGACATAGGTACTCCGGGTCATCCTGGTTTCAAAGGAACGGATGGAGTGAAAGGAGACCGCGGAACACCTGGAGAGCCAGGCATTGGGCTCCCAGGATTTCCAGGAGAAAGGGTAATCTTCCATCTTTATCATTGTTATTATATGTTGTGCATGTTTTCCAAAATGACTTGATCTTCCTTGACTTTAAAATCAAGACACCTTTTGTTTACCTTTTATTACCTTTTATTTAAAAAAAATATACATATATTTTTCTCCCAGGGACAACCTGGACAACCAGGATTCCCAGGATCGCGAGGAGAGAAGGGTCTGAAGGGTCAAATGGGAACGCCTGGCATGCCAGGAGTTCAGGGAGCTAAAGGAGACAAAGGAATATTTGGCACTCCAGGTTAGATTTCACTTTGTGTTGTCGCACCCATCCACAAGCATCCAGGAACAGCATGACCTAAGATATGCAACCATATAATCCATGTAGGTCAGCCAGGAATACCCGGTGAGAAGGGGGTCCCAGGGTTACAAGGGTCTGCAGGAGAACCCGGACGTGATGGTCGACCAGGTAAAGAAGACGTTCCATATGAATTTACTGGCACTGTGCTGATTCTACTTACTTAGTGCACTGTACCAAATCAAGTTTGAACCATTCCTCCACCAGGTGAGAGTGGCTTGCCAGGACCTCCTGGTCCAGCTGGAGATAAAGGAGAAGCGGGAGTTGATGGTATCCCTGGATCTTCGGGGGAGAGAGGAGACCCTGGTTGGTACCTCATGATGATTTTCAACATTTTCTATGCTTTGATCGGGACATTACAGTACCAGTGGAAAGAATAAAACAATCCCAAATCTGTAAGAACTATGAAGAATTACATTATGATTTTAACATAAACTCTGTTTTGCAGGTATACCTGGTCTTAGTATTCCAGGACCCCCAGGGGAACTAGGTAGCAAAGGTGAGATTGGCCTCCACCACTAATTCAATATTCCACAAATTTTGAGTGAGTTTAATTGTTAACATATCTCCTACGTGTCATGATATACAGGTGAAAAAGGTAGTCTGGGCTTCCCCGGCAGCCCAGGCTATCCTGGAGTGCCTGGTGTCAAGGGTGACAAAGGACTTCCCGGCTTTCAGGGGCGTCAAGGTGAGCCAGGAGAAATTGGCCCCCCGGGATTCTCTCTAGAGGGACCTAAAGGAAATCAGGGAGAACCAGGACAACCTGGAGAACCAGGTATGCCACAATTTATGACAGTTGACCATTTACAAAGACAATTTCTGACCAGTCTGGTTATATCGGACCAGAAACAGAAAGTAAAAGCCATATCTCATTTCTTTATATAACAGGAATCGTTGGCACACCGGGACCTTCTGGTGTACCAGGACGAGATGGCCAAAAGGGAGAAAAAGGAGACCATGGTCTTCCTGGTTTCCAGGGAGAGTTAGGGCAAAAGGGTGACCCTGGATCACCTGGATTTCCTGTACGTAACAAGGCCATTGACATATGTACAGTAAATAGTTACTCAATTTGGGGCAAGTTTTTAATGTATGTAGGTATTTGTGTCACACAGGGGCCAGCTGGTCTTCCAGGTGTTCACGGCCCCAAAGGGGAGAGGGGACAACAGGGGGTACCCGGTTTCCCAGGTGGATAAAAATGGATCTTAGTCTCATCTGTAAAAGACAACATGTGCTAAAGCCATTCTTCTGTTGTTGTCATCATTGATATCTAGGTACAAAGGGTACTCAAGGCGATTTTGGATTCAAAGGAGAACTTGGGGATAGAGGATTCCAAGGGGAAAAGGGTAAGATTGAGTCACCTACCTGCTCGTCCACGTTCACTCTATTCAGTGTTTGAATATATCCCCACTGGCGGGAGACACCCTGGTTCTTGATGGCGCTCCTTAACACAAAACAATATTCCACAGGTAATGTTGGCCTGCCTGGTCCCCCTGGTCCACACACCATCATCAAAGGAGACATTGGTCAACAGGGTGTCCCGGGCTTACCAGGACCACAAGGACCAACTGGATTCCCAGGCCAGAAGGGACAGCAAGGTAACAATGCAGACTTCAATGATTGTGGAGATTCTCATTTTTTACTGTATTAATCAAATCTTGGGCCAATATGAGACAGGGAGTTTTTAAGCTCTTACAGGTCTTCCCTACTTGGGTTAACTTTGGCTCCTTTTTTAATTTCCTAGGTCTGACAGGTACTCCAGGGCCAAAAGGAGAAGATGGCCTCCCTGGTTATCACGGTCAGCCAGGATCCAAAGGCGACTCTGGTTTGCCTGGGCCTCAAGGTCAAAAGTCTACATAATTGGTTTCTGAAAATATATCCCATTAAAAAAATCAACAATTAACAACTCATGTTCTCAGGACCTAGAGGGTTTCCTGGCCCTCCAGGACCTGATGGTGTTCCTGGGCAAGTGGGACCACCCGGCCCCTCCTCTATGGATCACGGTTTCCTGGTAACTCGGCACAGCCAAACAGTGGAGATTCCAGTTTGTCCTGAGGGCACCTCACCCATATATGATGGCTACTCGTTGCTCTACGTCCAAGGCAATGAACGCTCCCATGGGCAGGATCTTGGTGAGAATCGTACAATGGGAAAAACCCCAAAGTCGCGTGAAGAAGGAGCTTTGTAAGGAACTCCAATCCCTTGGGTTTCCAGGTACGGCCGGAAGCTGTCTGAGAAAGTTCAGCCCCATGCCCTTCTTGTTTTGCAACATCAACAACGTCTGTAACTTCGCCTCGCGTAATGACTACTCATACTGGCTCACTTCGCCTGAGCCCATGCCCATGAGTATGGCGCCAATTACCGGCGAAAGCATCAAACCCTTCATCAGCAGGTGTGTCATCAAACTGTCCATACATTTCTTCAGTTTTATCATGATACTTATACTACATATTGGACCCTACTTTTTTTAAAGGTGTGCAGTGTGTGAAGCTCCAGCCATGGTGATTGCAGTTCACAGTCAGACCATTATGATCCCTCCATGTCCTCATGGTTGGGACTCTCTGTGGATCGGATATTCTTTTGTAATGGTGAGACATAAAAACAAAGAACATCTGTATTGTCAAACGCATATGAGAACTACGGTGGCCATGAAAGGTCAAAAAGCACACAGGCTCTGACCTTTCTCTGCATTCGTGTATGTTTGTGTAGCACACTAGCGCAGGTGCTGAGGGTTCAGGTCAAGCTCTGGCCTCTCCCGGTTCCTGCTTGGAGGAGTTCCGAAGCGCTCCGTTCATTGAGTGTCACGGTCGAGGAACCTGTAACTATTACGCCAACTCCTACAGCTTCTGGCTTGCGACAATTGAAGACAGCGAGATGTTTACGTAAGCTGAATGGACATCACACACGCACCATTTTGTGATTGTAATACTTTGTGATCCTTATGTTGGCAACAAAATAATACTGCAATGATACATTTCCAGCAATGTAGCTCCGTAAGAAGTCTGATTGCGTAAAGGTTTTCCTCTCTCTTGATCTCCAGGAAACCCGTCCCAACGACGCTAAAAGCGGGAAATCTGCGAACACACATAAGCCGCTGTCAGGTGTGCATGAAGAGGACATAAACCCTGCCTGACTTGCGATCCCGTTCACTTGGCTTTAAAACTTCCTAATGTCCGAGGATGGTGCTATTTTTCCTGCATGTGAGAGCGGCGGGACTGAGTTTGAACTTTTGCAAACCAGAAGAAAACACAAAGACCAAGTGCCTCACGCGGAACACTTCTACTAACCAAGAATGGCGCCCAGTTTACCGCTGCACTGAGTACTTGCCCCCACCCAACTGGTAAACTAATGTTCATTTCGAATGGGTTGCTTATGTAAGCCAGGTGCTATCGAAGCTTACTTATCTTCCATATTTTATTTCTTCTTTGAAAGATAAAGCTACTTGTTTATAATATACAGCCACACCCCGTTTTTAAATTTGTTTACACACACTGATATTAAGGATGGGACTTGCCACTGATTCCACAATCATTTGCTAATGCACGACACGCAGCTGTGTAACAATTATTCTGTTGTAAATATAATGCATTCCTAGTTCAACATACTCTCCTCAGGTTATTATTGAGTCTATTTTGTGTGTTATTAAATCCTTTTTTTTTTTATTTATATGATGTATGAGATTCTGTTAGACCCAAGTGAATGCAAGGTTCAATGGACCCAAAGACATTTAGCGCCTTAATAACACGTGTAAAATTATCGTAGAAATGACAGTGTATGTTTGGCAGACGACTTCCCCGTTGTAACAATGAAAATCTGCCCAAAACAAATTTTATTGTTTGTGGTGTTGCTGTTTTTAATGCTTAAACAAAGGCACTAAACGCAATAGAAAGAAAAGAAATCAACTTTACTGCATTGTCTGCCTTACTGTGCTTCCTTTTTAATGATCCTAGTCTTTAATGACCCTCCAAAATGCACATGTATATATACTGTACCTGTATACAGCATATATTATACTTTCACATAATACGTACTTGGTATTCTGCTCTTAGATTTTATCGTAATTTTTTTTTTCTTTTTCAAAATGGACCTTTCGCTCACATTTTAGTAAAACGCAAAGCAATATGGACGTATCTATTTTACCCAAATTTTTGGTAACCTGGGCAGGTGACAGTCTTAAAATTCATTTTTAAAACGGATGGAAATGGCAAAAGATAGCAACAGTTGGGATAAGACAACTAAATTAAAACACAAATGGATGTACATGGATGGATGGCTAGATGGACGACTTAAAATATTGCTATGCCAGCAGGAATGATTTTGCACTTACCTGTAAGGTTACTATGGTAATCATTCAGAAAAATGGCAGACAATCCAGTACAATGAAGAATATACACATTTTAAACTGAAAACATAAAAGTATTATACCAATTATTAATTGACCACAACATGCATTTGATAATCAAATACAGTGGAAAATAACTGTCAGTGATTAACATTGTTATTTTTTTTTCAAGTTTCTGTAACTCATGCAATAAAGCCATTTGAAGATCATTGTATGTGTCTGCAACCGTGAGAAGGCTCTATGAAGGCCAAAAGATTTAAACATAATTTTGCAACAGTACCTCTGCAGGCCACAAGAGAGAGCCAACATAATTTGTGCGGCTGATTTGTGACCTTCCAAGTCCTGTGGCAGGCTGTATTTTTATTATGCTTTATTTTAATTGTGTCCTTCCAGACAGCAGAAGCGGATCATAAAAGTTATGCACCCTAATTGAAGGGCATGATAAGAAGAAGAAAAATAAGCAGCAGCCACTAGCTCAGCACTTCTGCCGGGACGCAGGCCAACAAACCCGTTCACCCCTCCTTCCTCAACAAAAACACAAACAGATCGATAGCCCCCCTTTGCCCCCCTTCCCCTACTTCCATCCACGCTCTCGTCTTTCATCTATTACCGGAATGTGAGCCCTTGTTTCCGCTCTTGTCACAAACAAAGGCTTTGACCTCCCCTGTCTGTCATCATAATAAATCTTTGACCTCGCTCTGGGGTCACTCTGGGGTTTGGTTGATTTTGGGCAGGATCATAAAGGGAATTGACTTTTAAGCCAGAATTCTGACTTTAAAGTGAGAATCCACACTTTCTGACTTTAAAGTCAGAATTCTGACTTTAACGTGAGAATTCCCACTTTAAAGTCAGAATTCTGACTTTAAAGTAAAAAAGTGGGAATTCTCACTTTAAAGTATTTAAAGATTTTTCCAGCATCATGACTTTATTTCCCAAATGTTTAAGGATGACATAGGAGCCAAAATGCTTATTACAACCACTGAAAGCCACCGTTGTCATTCAGAGGGGGCAAAGATTGCGGCCAATAACGACATTAAGGTACGACCCGATATCCGTTGTGTTGTTGTCCCGATACTACCGTTCATCTAATAAGTATTAATTGTGTTTCAGTGTACATTTATGGACGGCGTTTATAGTTGTGTTCATCTTGTGGACATTTTAAGCAGATGGTGGAGCTACGAGCATGAATTTAACGTCAGCCTCAAGCCTGTGGACAGCGCTTCACTCAGATCAACACGTAGTACACCCCCATCGCTTCGCTGCTTGGCTCCTTCATAATGACGTTATGTTGTGGTGAGTGTGAGAAACCTTTCTTAACTAACTTTTTACTTTCTATGGTGGACACCCACAGTCAGCACATAAATAGTGACGTTAAGTGACATAGAGGTACTCTTTTATCACTGCGGTCAAACAATTGGGCCGGTTGGATTTGAAACTCGTCGGGCTGAAAAATGGTCCCAGCATGCCACTGGTTAAGAACGTTGATCTTCTTCCTTTTCTGTAGTCCTTTTGTGTTTTTTTCATTTTCTGTGAACCAATGAATACGTAGTCTGGTAATTAAAGGACAAGTCAACCTTAGTTAAGTCGTGCATTTCATCACATGGAGAAATGATTCGGTCAACCTTCAATCAATATGCTGCCTTGAACTTTCAGACTCGCTGTTGTTACACCCACTGAATGTAAACAAGTGTTTAGTGGCCTAAATAGCCTAAGCTTCGGAATGGTTAAGCCTATATATTACTGCCGTTCGCGTGTCTCGAACATGTGGTCAGGGTCAGCACTTAACTTCGTCCAGTCGGTTGGGTCGCGGTGGGCTTTGGGTTCCAAAACCTTAATGTAAATATTTTAATCCTATTGGCCGTCCACTAATGCCGCTAAGTTGAGAGTAACAATTACCTACAGCGTCAAACCTTTCGTGGAAGTTAATATTATTACAATAATCTGTTTGTAATCTCACTTGAAGGCAAAGCAAAGTAAGTGAACCAACACCAACAGATAATTCAGTCATCTGCCATGTCTGTAAAAAAAGAACTTGTTTATTTACTTGTGAGCAATCAGGCAGACAATTTGATGGAAATGGCGCAGTCTCACACGGATTGTTTTTTAGTTTACGCCAGGTGGTTCCTATGACCTCGACCTTTATCTTGAGTGGATCAGCGAGGCTGCAACCTTCGTTAGACTCCCTTGACCTGAGCCCCACCAAAAAAAGATTAGCAGGCCGCATGCATAGCGTGCGACACCAACGTGTGCAACGTATGTTCTTAGATACCCTTGCATAACACTTTCAAATACATATTAGGACGTTTTGCAGTTAAAAATTTCGTTTTTTTTAAAGATATATTTTGTAATACCTCTTATTTCTATGCCATAATTTTGTCATTTTAAATTATGACTGTCTCTTTATTTCATGAACAAAATAGTAACCATAACTTCAAAACTGCTTAGTTGACATAAATTTCTGTTTGTATTCTCACCTTCTAGCTAACGCCTTTTTTTTTTGTAGTTTAATGCCCCAATAAAGCCAAAGAAAAAGCAAAATGAATCGTTAGCTCGGTGCTAATGTTAAGACATTAAAAGTGTTCTGGCAAAGGTGGATGCTTTTCTTTTTAGTGTGAGCCAATGAATGATCAAAATGGTTTGCTATTTTAAGAAAGAAAAAAAAACAACGTATTGCTGCTTACATTTTTTTTTTTTTAACGTCTTTTTGAGTTGCTGCAGCATCTGTGCAGCTTCCCTCAAACCAGGTCTGAGGGGATCTAATAAAACGGAATGATTGCCTCATTGTCCGGCCTAATGAAGCTAGCAACACTCAGTGAGGATCACTATGATGAGACCCATAAATCCCACTTGGACACTATTACCGGTACTTGCCAATGGACACCTACAATGCATTAAACACTATCTCATGTTTATTGGATTACAGTCGTGAAGTTAACTCAACATGCTCATCATTTGTGTGGAGAAGTCAATAGGCCCCAGGTAGCAATAAGTTTAATCTTAGCATTCTATTATGATTGTAATGTAGCAATGTAATGATCCCATCTACATTTATTATATCAAACTATTTTCAAATTACTTTCATCCTGAGTACCATTATTGGATTCCATTATTGGATTCCAGCCATGTGTAGTCTTAAGCAGCCGCTTGACTGGAACTCTGATGAGCTTGCTGGAGGTTAAATTGAGGACTTTTTAATATTACTTGTCTTAATTTTACAATATTCATACTTTGTTCACATTAAATGTAATTTTATTCTTGAAGCATTTAATTGTTTTCCCTCTTTGAATTTGTTTTCTGCAGCCTTTATAAATTGACATCCAAACATCCTTGATAAAAAACAAAAAAATTGAAACATTTAAAAAATTAAAGTTTTTATCAATAAAATTATTTTTTTATTTTAAAAGAATACCAAAATATTAATTATTTTCAAATAGTTTACTATTGTATTTATTTATGACTTTAATATTTTCAATGAATTTTCCTAGAGTTTCAACTTTTTTTAATAATACCATTCTTTTAATCATTCTAACTTTTTCCTCCATGTAAAATGAAGTATTTTTTAAGTATTCTCAAATTGTGTGTGTGTCATCGGAACTCTGATGTACTTGAAGGAGGCCAAACGTGGCACTTCCTCTTCCGCATCCCACTCTTCCATGGCACTTCCTCTTCCGCCTCCCACTCTTCCGTCTCCTTCTATGAAATTTGTAGTGTCCACTCGGTATGAATGAGGAAAGACTAAGAGAATGCCTCCATATTGGAACGGAGGAGTCAAAAACGTCACAGGAACAGGGAGTGTGTGGGCGCCATTGGCTGAGTGGGACAGAGTTTGTGGGTGTTATTTTTTTCTACTATCACTCCAATCTGCCTTATCTCATCATTGGATCACTTTTACCTTTGGGATTTTCGTACACTCAGATACCAATTTAAGTGGTGACAAAATATCATTAAGAAAGATAATCGTTAAAAGTACTCGAGGAACTAGAGGGAAAAAAAAAAGTGTCAACAGTGTTGGAGTGTCTGGCATGAAGAAGTGTGAGGGTCTGTTGACACCTTCTGGAGTGTGAGTCGCATCAGATGGAGGGTCTGTGTGAAGATTGTAGGCAAAGAGGATAGGTTCGCAATAGTCACAAGAAATCAGAAACCATAGAAACCTTTCACAGAGTAGTGGTAGACTGAGAAGAAAGTGTGAACATGTCCTTAAATGAACCAAATGAAAGGAACTCAATATCATGGAAGGTTGTTTTGCGTAATCATTCGTTTCACTTCAGGCTCCTCTGACAGGCTTGAATCGAATCGTTTGAAAAAAAAAGTCAGAATTTTGTGAATGTGAATCTCTGCTGATAGAAACCTGCCAGTCAACTCACTAGATAGACTTTATTCTCATAAAATTTCATTTTATTTATTACATTATTTTGCCATATTACAACTTTCAATTGTTATTTAAATTTTATTGAGCTACTGTATGTGACAAAGATGATGCCTTGAGCTAAAGCACAAGCCAAATAGACTCTCACCTCTGTTTTAATATGTGTTGAAAAGCATTTCATGTTAATTATTTTTATGTATGGTATATACGAGCTCTACAAACAACTCGGAGGAGCGACCTTACCAATCAAACGCAACATGAGACGCGTCCTAGCTGGTCCGCTAATATTATGCTCCATTGCAGTTTTATCACGGCATTAGCGGAGATGCTATTCTCAGTTTTACAAGCACATATGTCATCTTTACTATCATCAAATTACACTATATGCAGCTTTAATATGCGGTTGAGTATACTGCATTTATTATAGCTGTCACATAAAATCCCATTTGACAGAGGCCTTTTTATCTCATCTTCAAGCGAGAATATAAATGATGCACAAAAAAAGAAATTATTATATAAATATATTTTAAAAAAGCTGAGAAGTTAACTTGACTTATCAAAAAAATATCTGCATAATAGCATTATCAGCTATGTTGCCATGACGATAATTGCTTCCTTCATTTTTTACACTTCTGTCACACCTCCATGTAAATTACAGCTAATGATTATTAAATGATATAATCACAAGAAATATACACCAGGACAACTTCATTAGTCTTCATATCGTTTTCTCATGTAAAAAGCGAGGGGGTTGGCGAGAGACCTGTACGCTTTGACTTATATTCTAATTTACACAACAGACAAATTAGTATTAGCACATGAAAAAAGGAACCTTCTACTATGTTTTATGCAAAATTAGCCCAGTTAATCTATTACAGGATGAATGTCTCTTGACTGGCCGGCTTCATTTGCATGCTGAGTGAAGCCATCGTCTACCTCAAGCATCATTAACAAATGTGCACGCGGCTCCGATTATAGCAACCGTACACTTATTTCATTACCACGGAGCAAGCAGGTCATTTTATTAGGGTCATCATTAAATTATGAATAAATGAAAGGAGGGTCTTTTCTGACAAGTGTTTACACCCAAATGGCATTTTTAGCACTCCCCAAAACACCGGTAGTAATTTAGATAATGTGGTTGCACAAATGTGCACACCCGTCTAAGCCTATTCCCAAGTGACTTGACTTGGTGTACATCCTGGACTGGTCGCCAGCCAAACAACCATTCACACAAAAGTTATTTTGCTAATGGAAAGCAGCACATTGTTGTTGTCTAATGACATGGTCAACAATGCTGTTTGTAGGCCAAAGTGTCGATTTCCTCCCAAGCTGCTGAATTATTGAGCAAAGCTGCGCTCACAACAGCAGACTTGTGAGTTTACAATCACGTCAGTGTTGTTGTGCCTTTAATGGCCTCCTCCATTAACCCTGTGCGAAGGCCCCGGTAACACCTGCATCAACAAAAACACGCTCACATGTACAAACACGCTCGCAGACGCACTCCTTGTGTGTTTGGTGGGCGGGGGGTGCTTGGGGACACTCATGGGAACAACTTGTTTTCTAACACTGGTCTTAGCACGATAGCAAATGTGCTTACGCCGAGGCGACGCGTGCTGGCTCAACAGTATTACGAAGCGAGGCTGTCCTTCAATGTCTCCGCGATTTCAGGATCAAATTGGCTGCCACATGTATGTGAGATCCGTGTGACAACACATAGGGGGGTGCTTCTTCTTTCAGATCTTTTTATATACCGCATACAGTGAACACGAGAAACCAAGACCGACTTGCCACAGAGCTTTTCAATATTTACATTCTCTGACACGCGTGAGCATATTATAATAAATGTAGACATTGTGGTTTGGTTATCTCACCCACTGAGAGACATGGCTAAATGCAACTGAAGAGGATCATTGCAAAATTATAACAAAACATAATTAGCCCATCTCCAATGCAAGTGATGGAGATTCACACATCTACCAACAGGCCGCAACAGATAATCTGCAGCACTGTAGCGGGCTGTGAGTTTGATAAATATTTTATATCCAAACATTGTGGCTGCATAAAACCTTCCAGTGTGCGCACACACTGCCTCCATATGGCAGGCGGAGAGCTAATCATGAATATCACCGACACTCCAAATAGTCACTGTGAGTATGCTAATAACTGCGGGCAAACGGTCAAGACCCCTGCAAACACTCGGCCGAATAAATTAGACTTAAAACAAATGTGGGGCAATCATTAGAAATACATTTGCATGCCTTTGGTATGCAAGAGTAAGGGCGCGGCATTGAGTGAGTGGGCGGGGCTTTGACACTGGAAACAATATAGATGCTGGCCGACGCGTGACGGGCCGCAAATGGAAGGCTTTGCCCGAGCTCACTTTTCACGGCGTCACTTGTCTTCATCAACGACGCGGCCCACTGCGCAGTTCCAAGCTGTTAACCTTTTATAAATACAAAGCCGACACAGCACGCCACTGTCACTATCCATTCAACTCATTTGGAAATTTTCAGTCAGCGCGGCCTCGGAGCTAATCATTGGAGACCTCGTACGCACTGCCAGCCACATGGCCATGTCTCGCCTCATGAAATAGCATCATCTCGCCATCAAGCCTTGACATGCAGCCGGCCAAAACTGACAAAGCGTTAGCAGTAGCGGAAAATGAGAAAATGGATGCCTTGATTCTTTTTGTGCTCATATTTGACAAACCAGGAAACCAATTCCATTTTCATTCTATTAATTCATTTTGCAATGACCTTTTTTTCCCCCTCTCCCAAGAATCTTATCCATTTTTTAATGTTGTTTTTTTTCCAACTCAAGATGCAGTGTTGTATCTGTCTACAGTACATACAGTGCAAATAAGTTCTGTTTAAAATTCATAGTCGAGGAGTGTTTTTGCACAAAATTTTTCTGCAATTCTGACTTACTCGCACAATGTTAGTATGGGTAAGTGTTAGACAAAAGTGCTTAAAGACATACATACCAATTCAGGATCTCTCTTGATTGATGGATAACGCACCTATTTGCTGCTTTTCCACCATTTGCGGGCTTTTATTTACCAATTCATGGGAAACATTTAAATTAAATTTTACCTTGCATGTACTTTTATTTGGAACGCAGGGAAACCAGCAAAAACGCCACATAAGCATGCCTGATCCAAATTCACGACCTCTGAACTGTATTTAACTCGCCCCCTTACATAAACACTTTCTTACAGTTGGCCTTGGAGGATGCTTTATTCCAAGTGCGTCAATTGAGAATCAGCAAGTGCAGGATGGCGGATGCATGTGTTGTATTTTGTGGCTAACCGAGCGCCTCCTCACATCCTCCCACTCCCACTGCTGTTACCAAAACGAATCGAGCACTCCAAACCCACACATCCTCCACAGCCCCCGACTTCCCTCTGACTATTTCACCCCTCCGCCCCTCCCTCCACACTGCGTAGTACAAATGTGATCCTCTGTGATTTCCACCCACCAGCACCTCAAAGAAAATATTGTTTGAATGAATGAAGGGATCATAATAGGTGTTCATATTTAAACAAATGATGACAGGAGAGAAATGAAATAGGAGATGGCCTACTTCTAATTGAACGCTTTCATTACGTATTCATGTGACTACCATCCTGTGCATATGTGTGCGTGCGTGTTCATGCGTGTGATAGTACCAATGAGCATACATATTACCTATCACTTACAGTTTAATTGCATACAGCAAGTGGAGGGCAGACTCAATAATAACAAATAGAAGCAAATATCCTCCATTTGGAATGATTTACTTGAATGCACCGTCTTGAGTCCAGGATGAATCTATTATGTAATATATTATATATAATATACGTACAGTCTATTTATTACATATGTTATGTCTGGGATGTGTTATTTAGAAGCAAGTGCAGTATAAATATTCCATGAATTCCATGAGCAAGTGCAGTATAAATATTCCACTTATGTATGTATGTACGTATGTAGCATGTCTTTGATGTATGGATGTGCATGCTTATAGGAATGCATGTCAAATGGCTCTGAATTGATAATTGGATTTTGTGTCCACGCTTTGTCCATCTGATTTTTAACCATGGGAAAGTGGGATGGATGCTGATGGGGCAAAATATCTTCATCCGGAAAAGACCTTGTTACCTTGCCACGGTCAGCGTCGGAGAGTGGCAGTCATGTTGTGTGGTAAGAATAATAATTTCCTCGTAAAGGCTATTTGTTTGTTTGTTTCAATTGGAGTGTGGACCTAATTAAAGTGTCAAGACACTATGGGTAACATACTGGCAAAGCATGCTTTCTATTTAGAAAAGGCCCATTAATTGCTTTATTGCAAAAGTCTTATTTAAATCCCCTTGTTGCAGGGTGCCAGTTTATTATTCATCATTATTACTGCTGAGCTCGGGTAAGTTATCATCTTCTGTTTAATGTATGGTTGCTTCGAGGTCAATTTTAAGCATATAAAGTTGCACATTCCAAATTAATTATTGCAGCAAGCTCTGTTGCCCATTGTACAGATTACAGAGGAGAGTGTGCTGTGCGTTCATTGTGTATTCATGTGACCACTGGGGTCACTTCAGGATAAATAACAACAATTAGGCCTCACACACACACGCACACGCATGAATGATCAGCATCCTACACTTTCCGATTAGATCATTCCCATTTTTAATACTATTCATGCCGCCCACATTCCCCTGCTGCCTTCTTTCTGCTGCTCTAAATGTGGCCTGCATGATTTAGGATTTGGAAAGCAATGTTGATAAATACAGCAACGCAAAGCGCTGCCCACATTATTTCTTTATTTAAGCTGTATTTAGTTTTATTTATTTATTTAAGCTGGATTTAGTTTGATTTCTTTATTTCTTTATTTATTTAGTTATTTAGTTAGTTTTTATTTAGCTTTTAGCTTTAGCTTTTTTTCTGAACAGTAAAAGTCAAAGACGCACAAAGTCCTTGACTATTGACGCAACGACGTCTTGAGATACATATTTAATACAGACAATAAGCTCATGCATCTCTGTCATTTCCGTCCCAGCTCGTGACGCCACACGAGGCATAATTGTGACAAATGACTGATGATGGCATTATGGAGCATGAATAACATATGCATTCATATTGATTTCATCTTAAGGAAGGCGGGCCCAAATTTCACTGTTGTCGTTTTCCGCCTGCCGTGTGCGACCAAGTCAGTCATTTGTGTGGATGAATGAATACGTTTGTTATCACCGACCTCAGTGAACACTTTATCATTGGCCTTCTTTTATCAAATAGTCACACAACGAACGGCCTTAACACTTTAAATGTAAATGTATACCTGACTCATTGACCTGTGAAATGAAAACATGTTCAAAGTGCTTACGTGACAGAAAGGAGTAGACAAACGAATGAATATATGAATCAACTAACAAAATACCTTTTGTTTGAAAGTTTTTCAATCTGATTGTAAACAAAATGACCAGTGTATCTTGAAACATAGAATTTTGCCTAATGGTGGCACTGGTATGAAGACGCCAAACGCTTTAACTGAGGAACATTCTAGTCCTATATGGTCATTACAATTACCAAAACAACAAATCATTCTGGTCAAGGATGAAAATTGTACGTGTTCCTATTATTCCAGTGAATTACCCAAGCAACTCGATCACATCTGTAATTGCTTCTGCTGCTGGCATGCAATCGTGTCCAATGATGACAAAATTCGTCATCATATGCACGCATTCTCGGCCAACTCTTCAATGGCTTGCAAAAATTAATTGCCAGAAAATGTCCATTTTCACCATATTGATCAGGAAATCGAGTCGGTTATTTGCAACAACGTTGGGCCAAAGCGAGAGATCCATACCGTAAAAGCTCAAGACCCAGAATGGCGGTTTCATTATCATCGTCATAGATTGTAATTTGCTCATATTGAAGCCTTGTTATTCGATCTCATTGGTGTAGAAAAACCTTTTTTTGCCCCTAACGCCTCTCATGAAAACAATTTAATCTTTGCATGGGAAAGGGGCGATCTGGGGTCTTTTGGATCACTAACCGAACATCAGCTTTAAGAGTAAGCTGGAACAAAGGTTAATCTGTTAGAAGAATGGCACAATAGGCCTGAAGATAACAAAAACAATAATTCCTCAAAACACAACAGAGACACTCAAGGATTTTGGCTTTAATCTTTTTTGCCGTTGACTAATGAGATGAGGCAGCGGTTGGTTAAAGAGATGTTGCAGCGCTTGTCTGATGGCGACTTATAAGTATGGCAGAGCCTAATCTTTAACCCCCACCACTACCAGTCCCGCTTGTCCTTAATCTTATCTCATCAGATTGGCTATTCTAATCTGCTTTATGAAGCTTATGAAAGTAATCTTTACGCACAGTGACAGTGGAGTGGGACAATATGAGCGTGTGACTCAGCGGATGGGCCAAGCCTCGGTGTGTTTCTTGGAAAGCTAGCCTAAAGATGCTAACGTCTTCTTCATTCTTGGAGTAAAACTTTGAATATGATTTTTATTTAAGATGTGGTTGTCTAATAGATGAGATGAGCGCCGTTCCCATGGTGATGACACAGCAGGAATTTGTTGTTGCATCCAAAAGTTGATGGAGGAAACCGAAGTATGGAAACGGCTCACGATCTAAAGCAAATCACTTCTCACAGGTTTGTGCCTGCCATTTTGGCTCACACTGCACAAGTACAGTAAATCACCCACCGCGTCAAGTCTAAACTACCGACTGCACTGTTCAGCGACTAAGAGCTACGACTTGACTGCTCACTCTGTCCCGCTTGTGTTTCAAACAGCTGCCAAACTGTCTGCATGGTTTGTATGATGGAGTGTACATGCTTTAACCCAAACCCAAGTGTGCTTCCATGGGCAACTAATTCGGACCACAAAATGCAAAATACAGGTGTTGAAGTCACCTCGACCACACCAGTTATCATTTTTTTCATTATGATTGGGCCTGAATGGATGCCTAATCACCTTCCATGAAAACATTTCATCTCTTTCCCGAGTTGGGCTTGTGCAACAAACAACCATCTGGCCTGTCAGGTTAGAGGTCACAGCCATTTGGATCAGAAGGTCACTGCCTTATTGCCTGTCTGCAACAATACGTGCCTCGCATTATTTGTTAGCAAGCTAGCAGTAATGGCCAGCAACATTCTTTTGCTTGACCTAAAAAACAAAATATATAAAAATCTAATTAAAATGTACAAGATCACAACATCGTAAACCCTCACAAAGCATCATCTTTGAACAAATTGAAACTGAATTAAATTAGCAGTAACATTTTCATTTTTATCCAATCAAACTTGAACCTAACCCTCTTTCTGTTCAAATAAGCACAGTAAATAAATACATTAAAATTAATTTAATTGAACTCTTTAAAATTGGGAAGTTCCTCTGAAGAAAGAAAATTGATGATGGTCCTTGTTGCATTGTCATGTTAGACAGCTTTTACCCTTTTCCCTAAATTATCAAACCTATAAAAACCCTAATGGCTTCATACTCTGTAGATCAGAGGTCCAATTTAAAAGTGTGTAAATCAGATTAATTCGTCCATTTAATTAACTTGTAAATGAATGCACAATGCTGTGTAAATTGGAAGAATGATAAATATTCATGTTACAAAAGAAAAGGGCAAGGGCGCGTCACGTTCATATTGGGTTTTGTTGACGCCCCCCTCCCCCCAGTCCCACCTTATTGCTACTTTATGGGGTGCTGATTTGCATTTGTTATGATTTGCAGAATATGCAAAAAAGATATTGTCATAGCCCCTGCTTTGAATTCACACCACCCGCCTCCAGATCATTTTGGGCCTGTCTCGCAAAACATCAGGTCATACAAGGTGATTCTGACAGGAAGGAGCACACTAATTTTGATCACTGCAGATCAATCGATTTTTTTTCCTAATAATTAGTTTTAAATATTTGACTTCAAGTGTTTTGATAAATAATTGTTAAATATTATCTAAACAGTTTTAATCATACCTGTTGTTACTTATGTGGGAGTGAATGGTCACATGCTTTGAGTGGTGACCCAAAATGAACTGACAGTGAGGAGGGAACCAATGCTAATTCTAAAGAGAGATATCTGAGCACCACATCTATTTATATCAAATATGGCTTTAAGCACTTAAGGTGCACGGTTTCAAATGTTGCAAAGACAAGTGTGCAAAACACATGTGCCATGCATGAAAGACGTCACATTTAGTCACTGGACACTTTATTATTTATTTATTATTTATTAGTCTATGAGACTATTGAGTAAAATCTCAGTTTTTTTTTATTCTATAGTGACATCAAGGTTAAATCGTGGTGGTATAATTGACCTGCACCGGGCATGATAATCGACCTTGCCTCTGAAAAGGAAAAGAAAAGGCACCATTTGGTGCTGAGCCAGCAAAGTGGATTGTGAAGAAAAATTAGAATATAATGGAGAGGGATGTGTGAGTACATTCATGGGGGCTGGGGTGCGTTTGAGGGGGGGGGGGGGGGGGGGGTGTAACATCTTGGTTGCATGCAATTACTGCAACAAAATGTTGTCACTAAAGTAGCATCGCTTGCATATATTCATGTCTCATGTTTCTTTTCTTCAGGAACGTCGCACCTTCAGTCCATCTTCATCCTCATCCCAAACACGTCTCGGTACCCAGCTGGCTCCGGCACTTGTTCTGTGCGCACACTGCCAGCCTCTGACGCATGAATATTCCTGACATCATCTTCTGTTTTTTCACCACACACAACCATATTTGGAATATGCCTCCGTTTCACGGACAAACAGATTGGGAACACTTGCATAATCCAATAAAACCTGCATTTACAAAGACAATAAAGCAACAATTTGACCAAGCTTATTATTTGGAAGGCACAGTATGTTTATTTTTGTAATTGACGTTGGCAATGCAGAACTTCACAGCATCATACTGAGCCAAGTATTTCATCTTGCTAATTTAGACCCAAAAAATCTATAAAGATGATCAGATAGATAGATAGATAGATAGATAGATAGATAGATAGATAGATAGATAGATAGATAGATAGATAGATAGATAGATAGATAGATAGATAGATAGATAGATGCTTTTAAAAAGAAAAGTGTGAGGCTGATTTGAGGTGATGAAAGAGCTCTAATGACGTAAAAAAGGAGGCTGCATCAACGCAGCCAAATGCTTTCTCTGCTATAAATAAATAAACGGATCCCTGACTAGGCTCAAACGGGTCGGAAGGGGGCAGAGTGACGGTAGTAAGGAGGCTTTCCTCCCCTTTTTTATTCACGCTCAATCCACCAATGAGCCCAATGAGCTGAGCGCGCACCGCCCACTGGCTGCGTGCGTATTTTTTCTTCTCCCCCTTCCACCCTCCTCCTCTTCCCCCATTGAGTGTGTAAATGGTCACATGTTGTTTCCCCTCCCCAGTCCGGACACCAGCACGATCAGAAGCAGCAGCAGACATGTGTTATTTATCGCTCAGCCGTGGGGGAAGCAAGAGGACGATCGAAGCGTAAAAACAAAAACTAACGTCGAGTGTCCTCCAATTCTTCTTCCTCCTCGTAAGTGTTTGAAGAGTAGAATGGCGAGTCCGCCGAGCGATGCCGGACCCCAACTACCGGCCGCCGGCGTGAAGAAGTGCGGCTACCTGAGGAAGCACAAACACGGCCACAAGCGATTCTTCGTACTCAGGGAGCCCGGCGAGGGCTGCCCTGCCCGGCTGGAGTACTACGAGAGCGAGAAGAAATGGAGGAACAAGTCTGCTGCCAAGCGGGTCATCCCGCTGGACTGCTGCCTGAACGTCAACAAGCGAGCGGACGCCAAACACAAATATCTCATCGCGCTTTACACCAAGGACGAGTACTTTGCCGTTGCCGCCGACAGCGAGAGCGAGCAGGAAGAATGGTACCGGGTGCTGACGGATTTGATCGCGGAGGGGAGAGTGTTCGACGGGTCGGCGTCCAACTCCGCGTCCTCGCTGGTGGGGTTCGACGAGACGAGCTACGGCGTGATCACGCCGGTTAGCGCTGCCTACAAGGAGGTATGGCAGGTCAACATGAAGTCCAAAGGCTTGGGGCAGAGCAGGAATTTAACCGGAGTGTACAGACTCTGCTTATCCAGTCGGACTATCAGTTTTGTGAAACTCAACACGGAGGTGGCCTCGGTCATTTTGCAGCTGATGAACATCCGGAGGTGCGGCCACTCTGACAGCTTCTTCTTCATCGAGGTGGGTCGCTCTGCAGCCACCGGACCCGGCGAGCTTTGGATGCAGGCAGATGATTCTGTCGTGGCGCAGAACATCCACGAAACCATCCTGGAAGCTATGAAAGCAATGAAGGAGTTGTCTGAATTCCGCCCTCGCAGCAAAAGCCAGTCATCGGGTACCAACCCCATCTCCGTGCCCACGAGGCGGCACCTGAACCACCTTCCCCCCAGCCAGACCGGTTTACTCCGGAGGTCGCGCACTGACAGCATGGCCACAACCTCACCTGTGGGTAAATTCTCCTCTTGTCGGATACGCACGGCCAGTGAGGGCGACGGCACCATGACACGCCCTATTTCGGTGAACGGGAGCCCCCTCAGCCCAGGGGTACACCGCACCCTCCTGAGCAGGTCTCACACCATCACGGCACGCCCATGTCGGACGTTTGAATCCTCCTCCCTGCAACACAGTAAGTCCATGTCCATGCCGCTGTCTCATTCCCCGCCGATGACCGCCCCCAGTCTTGTGAGCCTGACCTCGTGTCCAGATAACAGCGCACCTCGTCCCTCCAGCTGTAGTGCCTCTTTTTCGGGCTCTCCGAGTGACGCCGGTTTCATATCGTGTGAGGAGTACGGCACAAGCCCCGCGGACGCACGCGACGTCCGGCTGCCTCTCACGTACGGGAGCAACACCCCAGAGTCTCTCAGAGCTGACACTCCTCCCTCCCGGGATGGCAGCAGGCTCGATGGCTACATGGTGATGGAACAGCCGAACCAGAACGGCTATCGGTGGTACTCGGAGTTGGACAAGGCTTATCGTAAGCGTACATACTCTCTGACCACCCCCCGGCAGCAGAGGTGTCTCCCTCAAGTGTCTTCGGCCTCCCTCGACGAGTACACGTTAATGAGGGCCACTTACACGAGTGGAAGCCAGTCTTCTCGCAGATGTCTCACAGCCTCTCCTAAAGGAACCTTTCCTGATGAGTACAAGGATGTCCGGACGGGACCAAACTGTCTCCAGGGCGACAGTGGTTACATGCCTATGATGCCAGGCGTGGCACCTCATACATCAGGTGCAAAGAACGACCCCTACATGCCAATGAGCCCCATGTGTGTCTCTGCTCCGAAGCAGATCATCAACCCCCGATCGCACCCCTCCTCTGCAGCAGGGCTGGGCCCGCATACTGTCTCCCCAGGCAGCGTTTCCCTCGAGGACAACGGCTACATGCGCATGTGGTGCGGAATCAAAATGTCAATGGAGAGCACTGACGGAAAGCTCACCAACGGAGAGTACCTGAACATGTCTCCCGGTGACCACACGCCTCGAGACCAACACATCCTTAGTTCTTCTGGAGGAGAACAACAACACAGACAGCCTTATTCTTATAGCACGCTGCCACATTCACTTAAGGGCCAATTGCAGCGCAACGGGTCCAATGACACAGACCAATACGTGGTGATGTGTTTGCAGAAGCAGCGGATCGAAGAGGAGTCCAACTACTGCCCTGTGACTTTGGGAGACTCTGTGACACCGGGCACCCCTTCATCTGCTCCTTCTCCTCTCAGAGATGGCGGAGTTCTGGTGCACAGGAGTAGGGCGTGTCGCCCCACCCGCCTGGCTCTAGATTCTCTCAGAACCTTACCATGTATGAGTGAACACCCGCTCCCCTCTGAGCCACGCAGCCCAGGGGAGTATATTAACATCGACTTCAGCAGTGCTTCCAGTGACACGGTGGAATCCGCTGAAGCCTCAAAGTGTGCAGATGAGGGCTCTATACCACTTTCGGACTATGTTAACGTGGACCTCGCCTCGCCCAAGACTGTGAGTTTGAACCGGGAGGAGGAGGAGGGCGAAGGCGTAGAGGGACAGGAAGAGGTGAGAGGCGTGGTGGATGAATATCCTCTCCAGCATCACACGAGTCTGGCGTGTCAGCCGACTGCAGTCAAAGACGACTACACCGAGATGACACTCGGTCCTCTCTGCGCCACCGACAATCCCCCTCTCCCTACCAGCCCGACCGCCTGTGTCCATAGACTGAGTCTTGACAGCAGCCTTGTGGCGGACGGAGTACCAGCGGTGCCCGTGGATTCTTTTCTCCTCAGTGGACCTTCGCTGAATGTCCCCCTTGCAGATCCGCATCGGGGGGCCAAAGTCATTCGCGCTGACCCTCAGGGACGCCGGCGACACAGCTCCGAGACCTTCTCTTCTACTACCACTGTCACACCCGTGTGCCCATCCTTTGCCCACGACACCAAGCGCCACAGCTCGGCCTCGGTGGAGAACGTCTCCCATGGCGTGCGGGACTCGGAGGGACCTGATGAGGACTATGGCGGCGGCACCCCGATGTGCAGGGAGACGTCCGCCGGCTATCAGAATGGACTCAACTACATTGCCTTAAACTTGATGGAGGGTACTCTCGGTGGGTGCCGGTTAGGGGGCTGTGATGGACTCTTGAGATTCAAGACTGCCTGTGGCTGCAAAGGGGGTATGAATGGCTTCAACTCCAGCCCCTACGCCAGTTTGGGATTCAAGGAGACGACTGCTGCTGCTGTGAAAGGTGAGCGCCACTACTATATGTTGTACACACATTCATTCACGAGGCTTTCATTCATGAAGGGAGTGGTATCATTACTGGAGCAGGATCTGTCGTAGTGCTTCTGTGTACTCTGCGGATTGACTGGTGGTTGCTAAGCAGCGCTAGGCTCATTTTCATTCCCAAGTTGTGAAAAATTGTGAGAGCGCAGTATTCCTGCCTGCAGCCGGCCTCGTAGTCACTGGACTCTGCCGCGCTGACTCTAAGCTCAAAGCCGGTAATCAGAATGTATTTTTGTGCACCTAATCAAAAAGAATGTAGCGTGCTTTTCGCTTTGATGCTCGACAACATAGCAACCTACATTATGTAACAAAAACAGAGCACAAAAAGACACTAGACAGCATATCATAGCATCTGTGCTCACACACAGCCCTGGCCTTTGTGCAGTTTTATAAGTCACCGCGACCGAGGAAAGTTGTACCGAACATTGCTGTGAGATGCAGGCGGCGATGTTTAGGTAGAATTAATCACCCCCTCGTCACACCCATGACACAACGAGAAATTTCACAGGACAGTGATGTGAAGGGGAGCTGTTTGCTCAACCTTTCTTTTACGTTGGGCTGCACGGATACCACGTTGTGATGATACAACAACACCCGATCCAGAATGCTCCATTCTATTCCTAACACCATTAAAATTCATGCTTCGGGCTGTTTCGCTATTCTTATTGGCTGACTTGAGCTCATGAGACGTAGTTTTATACCACGTCAGTGTTTCATCCTTACTAGTGACGCATGTTACTACACCGGCTCATTTAAAGTAGTAACACCAGCAGAGATCCTTGTTTTTATGCCTGATTGTAAAGCCAGTTTATTGGTCCTCTATTTGGTCCTATTGTCTTTATACGGCTGACTACTACACCGTTGATGGGTTGTCTTTCCGGGAAAGAACAGTTGCCATCAAAATATCACCTTTCACCTTGTTCTCTACGCTGTTGCATCACTGGCTTTTCATGCAATTCTCAAAGGCAGGGATTATTTACACGGATAGGTGACCAAACAGCGGCATTTCAGAAGTCACTGTTATCCGAAAAGACAATCCCGGGGCAGGATGGTTGCGAAGTCTTGTTAATTGCTGTTTGTGCTTTCGTGACAGAGATTGTTTCTTAGCTAGTGGGACTGAACAAGTTATCGTGTTTGGAATTGAAATCGTGATCTGAGATAATGCGATTTGTGATCTTCAAAGTTATGTGCTTTTATCCCTGACAGGTCACTAACCAATTGGCTACAAGCTGGTTAAAAAAGCGTCGCGTCCACATTACACTGGCGCCCATCCTCCTGAGTTATTGCTTTCCCGGCTCCTCGTGAACGCTAGGCGCTAAGCTAACTTGCTCAGCTGTGAGCTTCGGGGTGCTCCTCTAAATAACTAATCCTCGCCTCCGTAATGACAAAAAAGCTACACTTACAAAAAGAATCACTCAGCAAGCAACATACGAGCAACCAGAGAAAAGATTGGACATGCTAATGCTAACTGCTAAACTAATGTGAAACGCACTCAAAATAAATCGGACCTTGAATTAAAATTGATGTACCTGTCAGAAAAATTGGTATTCAATCTTCTCCAAAAATGGTTCAAACCTATCGACGAGTCTGTCTTTTAGTCTCTGAGCCAGCTCTGACGCTTCTCGCGGTACTCCATGCGAGTCATCGGGTTCCCCAGGAAAACAAGTGAGTCAGTTGTTTATCAATTGTCAGGTACCGGGTTTCAGGCCTGGAATGTGGGGCAGTGTGCAAAGGTTGCTGGGAGAGGTGAATGCTCACTTGTTTTTCTAACCTGGCAGCATGGAAGACTCTGAAGGGGGATGGGGGACTTTTTTTTTTTCTGCAAACAACTTCACAAACATGGCTGTATGGCCGCATGTTTGGGTTGTATGACCATTTGCTATCTCCCGTTTCTTCTTCTTCTACTCCTTCCAAATGACTAATGCTTCTTAGCAATCAAGGGAGAGACGAGGGTCGCCTTCCGGAAGCTATGCCACATTTTCTTGTTATCAACCTACCGAGCCCATAGTTTACATTCCCTTCAGTGCTGCAGTTTGAAACATTAGGAACTTAAATCCCATGTCCTCATTTGGCATTTGCAGTCACCCCGTGGGGCGGAGAGGGAAGGATTGTGGGCTCACAGTGAGGAGGGGGTGAGAGGGAGGGAGGCAGTTGCTGTTCTAAAATTCAACACACATGTGAATGAATAAGAGGGGGGCTGCATTCTATATCCCTATATATGGACTTTCTTGTTTCTTTGTGCTGTGGATCACTTTTAATAGGCTATTGGTTAGTTGTTTCGAAGCAGTAGTTCCACCGTTTACTCTTCAAGGGCACACCTCCTGACCTTGCTGCAATGTCACTTTAGTGACCTTTGAACTACAGCGAAATGCATCAAGCCACATCATAGAAGCGTGTGGATTACTTTTTACCATGTTTTTTCTGAGGCTGCCTTTCATCTATTTAGCCTCCCCCCCCCCCCTTCACATACGCCCAACCCCCTCCCCCCACCCTCTGTTGTAACAGCCGTCTTGCATGGTTGCATTTAGGGGAGAATCTGACTCACTCCCTCCATGCCTTGCCGAATTTAGCAGCCCAACGCACACACCGTTCCACTTTCTGCGTCTTCCTGTCTGCATATGCGCAGCCGCCAGCAGATGGTCAAGAGGGTTGTGTGTGAGTGTGTTTTGCGTGTAGAGGTGTGTTTGTGTGTGTGTGTGTGTGTGTGTGGGGGGGGGGGTGGAGTCAGGAGTATTTGCACCTGCCCCGCCAAGCAGCACTCACTGGTTATCTGGCTCTTTTAGGAGGAGAGTGACAATACGCTAATGACCGGCCACCATCTGCCACAACAACAGGGAGAAGGTGGAAGTGGAGGAGGGTGGCGGAGGGGTGCAAGAGGGTGTGTTCAAGAAGCCTTACACCAAACCCCTCCCCCTTTTTTTTTTGCATCATCCCTCCCCCCTGATTCTCCGCCTCTTCTCTCCAGGCATCGCTTTCTGTTTTGCAGAAATCATGTGACGCAACCTACGCCTACCCCCACAATCATCCTACAGCAGGCCCCCTCCTCTGTTGACACACACATGCTTTATTTGGCATCAGTGTTGTGTATTTTCTCTTGTTTTCCATACCTCTGTGGGCCAGTATTGCTTTGGCTTCTTGCACCAGAGTCCGCGGAGGATCTCCTAATGACTTGTTTTGCAACTAAAGCTTATCAAACTTGATTAAAGGTTGCTGTTGTCATCACGAGCTTCTAAAAACAAGAACAAACAGCTCTGGCATAGTTTTGATACCTCACTGATAATCACCCGGACTTCTTTGCATTTTAATGAGCAAGTTACAGAGGTACAAAGTGCACTTTTCCAAAGTCAGCCCAACAAGACTCTTTGATGACAACAGAGGAAAGGAACACTTTGTTTCTTGCCCTCACCTGTCCTGTACTCCCCCCCTCCTTCCCCTCCCCCTGCAACTCTGCACAGTCACAGTGAGTGTGATACATAACTCTTGAGAGTACACTAGGGCAGGATGTTCCAGTCGCAGATAAAAACAAAGTCAACCTATCCCCAATTTAGCTTGGAGGTAAGAAGGCTTACGTTCACTTCAGGATTAAACATTGTTGAGCCGCTTGTTTCGTCTCGAGCTGCTGCGTGATGCGAGCGTGTCTCAGCAAACTCGGCCCCTTCATATGACCGTTTTATACTGAATGTAGAGCCAAGATAAACTTTTTTTTTTTTTTTCCCCAAAATTTGTGTTTGTTACTATGCAACCATTGCCATGATGGACTGAAAAGAAAAATAATTAATTAGCCCCCCCTTCAATATTATGTAGTTTTATTTGACAGAACAGGCACAGATTCTTTAATCAAGTTGTGATCGCCTCGAGGAGAAAATAACCAAAAATCCAATGCAATTATTGATCCAGTAACTTGAATAATTCGATTACAAGAAAAGGTTGAAGCAAAGTCTCTGCCTCAGAGCTTTGCAGGGATCATTTTTCCCCACACAGACTAATGTTACTGCAGTTGCACTCTGTGTAGATATAAGTTGGTGCAATGAGGGTGAGCCAAAGAATTTGTAGAAAACATAGAATGTTAAAAGTTTGACATCATTTTACACTTAACAAGTCGATTAAATGCAATTTGTACCACAAAAGCACATCTACGATTGCCAACGCAAATAACGTATTAACGTGAGCTAATTTAATCGAGCCTAGCATCACAAGTAATAGCATATTGTATTGTCTCCAAAAATGGTCAAGGAAACACACAGCCACTTGTGCACTTTTGCTTCTTTGAACAAACAAACAGTAAGAAAACAGGCACACAAGATGAGTTGTCGATGGCCTCAACTCACACCAAATACCTCCAGCCGACTCATTATTGACACCCACGTCATTCACCAGCCAGTTTAAAGCCACACACACTAAAAGTGACTATAGTAGAACGGTTACCAAGTAAACGAACATATCACCGGCATCTTACGCTATGTTTAATAATGCAAAATACATTTATCCAATTAATTGATAGAAAACTCACTTTATATTTCACTACATGATGACATCACTGGATATAAAAACGGGGGTTTCCTCCCAAATGTGTGCAAGTCACTCAAGGGGATACTGTGATTGGAGGTCATGTCCGCGCCACTAGCAAAGATTGAGGTGAGCGAGCAGGGCTTGTTTTCGTGCTGTGCGTCGGACAGGCCCATGCCGTGGGAGGTCATAGGTCACGAGGCATTCGGTGTTTGTGTAGTAGAGCCCTGCGATAGATCAGGGAGGAGCCAGCCGGCGGGAGGCTGGAATGTAAACACAACATATCTCAGCCTGTTCATCTCTGAGGGAGAAGACTTGACATCATTTCTGCTCTTTTCACTCTTGGAGTTGTTTACATGACACATTGGAGCCAGGAATAGTAAACTGAAAACAGATTATTTTAAGACAAAATTATATTTTCTTAGCATAATTAATTTTTTACTAACACTTTAAATACACCCATAGCAGGTGTGTAAGAATATTTGGTGGCTGGTTTCACAAACCCAAACCACAAAAAATTACTTCCAATAGGACCTATGAGGAAGTGCTATTGCTACTTACTGGCTTGGAATTTATGTTACTTATGTATTCTTCGTGAGAACAGAGATTAATTTGGTACAACTTGAACTTTACGACTTTGGCAAAAGTAGCGAATGGCTAACTTGCGACCTTGATCGAACCCTGACAACTCGACATTGGATCCCTTCGCAAATTCCTCAGTGGAACACGGCCTTAAGTTTGTCGTTTTTACCAGTCATGCTTGATGCCAATAGAAATCCCCCCCCCACCACGTTTTTATTGGTTTGCTGTCTTATTTTTCACATTTATGGCCATTTACATGAGATACGCTAAGTGGGGGAGGCCGCAGTGGACATGTTTACGTCGGAAGAGACTCGGCCGCCAATAACACTCCCCAGTGTCCTAGCCCTGAATGGAGCTGGGCTAAGTTTAGCCTGCGAGCTAAATAAATAATGAAGAGTCGGTGAGGGTGGGCGGTCGTAATGGTTGTGGGAGGAACTGAAAGAGGGCACCCCCACCGAAAAGCAGGACAGGGGTTGAGTAGCCATCGGGTTCATTCCTTGATAGACCTCGCTCCCTTTGTTTCAGTAACACCCCTTTTTCCACACACCCCTGTTGTCTGGTGTGTGGTCGCGTTGAGACATGACATTTATTTATTTGTTTCCTCTGCAGCGTGTTATTAATCCACGCTGTCAGTGAATCATTTTCCCGGCACATCTCAGTCATTCTCACCCAAGTGTTTGCCCCGACAGGCCACTGTCTGGACCAGCACATACACACAGATTGTTACAGGCCGACGGTCCCATGACCTCACTGCATTCCCGGTCCTCTCAGTCAGGTTGATTCTGTTACTGTGGTTTTTCCACCTCTCCCCAAACCCTTTCTTCTTGATTCTCTCTTTTCTTGCCCTCTAATGAACCCAAACAACCATGAGGAACCATTAGAGGAGCCAAATTAAATGTCTATTTTCCCCAAAATGAGTCATCCACTGAACAAAAAAAAAACCCTGACATGATTCTAAGATTTTTCTTTTTAGTCAAAAACCGGAGAACAAAGTGTGTGTGTTTTTAGTAGGGAGTGTTGTGGGGAGGGGGGGGGGGGTCAGCTTGGCCTGAATGAAAGGTTTGTTTTAGAGAATGAACGATCACATCGAGCTTTGTGAAAACAGCTCTTGTTCACCTCCGGGGGAGGGGACGAGAGAGAGGGGAGAGGAGACGGCAAGCGGGGGACAAAAATGCGGCCCGCCGGCCCAGCCGTGTGTATTTGTGCGTGTGTGTTGTCGGCCGACATTTCCGCTGCCGTTTGATAGCTGCATGCAAATGAAAGCTCCCAAGCAAGTGCGTGGGGGTCAGAGTTCAGCAGTGTTTTCCACTGGGACAGAAAGCGACACTGTGGCGACTGCATGAATGAGAATAAATAAGAATATGTCACTGTGGTGTGTGTGGGAGTGACATTTGCATGTTTTATTTGGAGTGTGTGTATTCAGTCTGGAATACCGCTGTTGTGTGTTCGAAGCTGTTTTAAAGGCACTGACTGAGGAGCACACACTTTGTTACCAAGTAAGGAATAAGTGCTCTTCAAAGTGGGGGAATCCATTTGACCACACACACACACACACACAACCGTCAATATGAATGTATTTAAAAAAAACTTTTATTTTCTCCCAGAATGTAATTTTATTCAATCTTAGTTTATAAGATTTGGACTTTCTTGCCCAAATACAACATCAACAAGAGTTCTATTCATTTTAGTTTTGTAATATTCCAACCTTTTCTTTGGAAAGTTCATTTTCATCATTCATCATTGTCATCATATGTTTTTCCTTCTCTCTTTCAGAATGAAGGCCACTGGCTCAGCCCCCCTCCCCCTTTCCTCTTCTCCTGGCCGTCAGGTCGGTCCGCCGCCTCCATGTGATGACGTCGCCTCGGCAACAGCTGGACCGCGGGCTGCCACCCACATGTCCTTTGACCCTCGCCGCCATCTCTGCGAGGTCACGGAGGCGACAGTCACCACGGCAACACGAACACTTGACCTTTGGCCCCAAATCTTCCCTTGGCACCAAAACGATGAGGCGCCATCCATTGATGCTGCTGGACTAGATGACTTAAAGAAACAAACTGTCGTACCAACTATTAACTCTTGGTAACCATTTTATTTATCTGCGAAATGACTACGCAAGTTATTATATCATGTTGGATATATATTATTTTGGTTACCGATAATAAGAGTTTGAACTGGTGGTCTGACCTGAGAAGACACCAAACTTGGAGATCACATGCACACACATGCAGAAAAAAATGCATACTAAATATTTATTTATTTAACGCGGATGTATGCATTTGGCAAAACCTTTTCCAAATGTGTGAATTTCTATAAAGGTGGCATTTAGGTACATATTTAAAAAAAAAAGTTTGCTTAAAAAAAACCTACCTCAACACAACAAACAAAAACAGGTTGGTTAAACCCCCCTTAGTTGATATGAAGATATATGAAATATTTATTTTTTAAAACTTTTTTTTTTAAGAAAATCACCAATCCAAAGCCTTACTCTCGCCCCTGATGGGCTGTTTCGTCTGGACCTAGCAACCCTCCACAACTGAACCGATCCGCAAAGAATGAGCCACTCTGAGATTTCCACGGTACATTTAAGACAAGATGATGTATGAAAGATGTCTATATTTATTCACCCGGCGGGGGGCGGGACGGAAGGATTTTCTATCCTTGCGTTCTTGGAGAGCGATGATGTCACGCTCAAACACCGCTGCACCACCCAGGTACATCTGTGGCCTGTCTGAGCCAAAGTCACAACACTTTGGACCTGTTCACCTGTAGTCCCCTGCATACCCGCCCGCGACGCCTGCAGGAAGTTATGACAAAATGGAATGTTTGAAGTTGTCTTAACTAGGGATGGGCAGAGTGATAGAATTTGGTTGATTGTCGGGAAGTGATCAATAATTAAAGTCAAAATTGAGTACAACCAGCAGAGGCTGATCTTTAAGATACTGCAACAGGAGTTCAGAACATCCAGAGAGAGGTTATCATCTCACTTCAATAGAAATTCATGCAAAAAATGAAAAATAGGGCTACAAGTAAAAAGTTGCAGTCCAAAAGTACTGCAGTTGGCTTTAAATATGAATGATTTTCAGGTGTATTTTTCCCGCAAATATGTTTTTTTGTCATTTTAAAATTTTTTGTTGTATATAATTACTGTTTTCTACCATTACAGTTTTGCTCATAGAATTGAACTTTTTATCAAAAAATTATCAAATGCGACTCCATTGGTTTTTTTTGTCATTTGACCATTAAATTTTTTTCTCAATATAATCTCTTATACATCTATAAAAACAATTCAAATTTATTCCCATAAAATTACAGCTTTAAGAGTTTTATAAAAACTATTTCTTTTTCAAATTTTGAATTTTAGAATCAATTCACGATTTATAATTCTGCAACTTTCTTCTGGCTATATCTGCTCACATTTGCACTGAATTCTTAAAACTACAACTTGTGCTATTTTTTTCCCCACCTCACTTTTACAGAGGTTGAACAATTAATCAATTAATTGATTGCTCATTTTCTCCACCGTCAATCAATAAAAAGTCATCAAATGCCCATCCCTGGTCTTAACTGAACAGTGCACACAGACCCACTCACTTGTTGCCTCACTGCAGCGCCGAGCCACGTGGTCGGTTTTGTCGCATTTTGAGACGCTGACGCAGCAAAAGCATGGTCTTGCACTTACAAACTTGTCTAGATTGTAACACAAGACGCATTGAATGTAGTACACGCTGCGTTCCAAGGCTGGGAACGCACAATCCCAATGAACAACCACAACAGTGAAAAGCCAACAAAAACATCGACCGACACAACACACACCAGGATGAGCATTGTTGCTGTTGATCTGGATCCACTGGTACTTCGAGACTGTAAATAGTGTGACGTTATGACAACAAAAAAACTTTTAAGTTAAATAACTTATGCTGTTTTTACTGTACATAGTTTGTGTTGGCGTGATACAACAGAAGCACTAATTAAGTTATACGCTAACCACTTCTGGTTTGGCTTTGATTCCCCCCACCCCCTCCTTTTTTGTGTTTTCAAATAATTTGATAACCCTGATGGGAGTATTGTGAAAGCCGATGCCACCATTTTTTTAATGCTGTAACTGCAAATTTTACAAGAAATTCATACTTGACCTAATTCATTCTTGATACTTGGGTACAAATGGCATATGCAATATTTACACGATTCAAATCTAGTTTACTTACCAAGGTGTACCAAATGTACAAATTTTGTCTATTTGTTTATGAAACTTAAAATAATGATTTTTTTTGATTGTTGCGGTTTGTACGTGTTTTTTTTTTTTTTTTTCTTCTTCAAATTTGAAATTTGCTAATCGAGCCCATTTGGTGTTTGAGCAGTGTTTTGCATATGGGTCGTGTATCTTGATGAAAGCATCTAAAAATGACTGTTGGGGGTGCCCGGCTGATTTGCTGTGTTTTCCCCCGCCCACCCCACTGTAAATAATTCACTTCTTGCTTATTATTGTGATGCGACTAAGAGATGATAATTTAAATTTACGTCTTTGCTTTAGATTGTATTGGTTCTTTTTAGACACATGGAATAAATATTGATATTATTTAAGATGCCTGCTTATGCTCTGTTTATTGTTCTATTTTGTCTCTGACAAATAAATACATTACTTTGTTTATCATTGAAATAATTTCTACGTTTCCTTGTATCATTGTTTCTCATTTTATCAAGACATTTTGGAAAATGTTATGCTTCCAATGTTAAAATATAAATAAAAAATTAATAGAAATGGCCTTATTGTCTAACACAGTGTTTCCCAACCTTTTTTCATTCACGGCACATCTATTCATTGGAAAAAAATCTTGAGGCACACCACCAACAAAAATCTGTTAAGTGTTACACCAACTTCTATATTAAAATCAGTTATATTACAACAAAAGACGTAACGTTCTATTCCTATATATGTATGGAGAGTCGAATAATTGGATAAAAATAAATACTAAATATTCTTTCAATTGTTTTGTAAATGAAAGTGACAGTTTTTTAAAATGGCGGTGTACCTAATGGAGTGTCCGTGTGATTCCCTCGTTAAGTGCACCTGCGTGAAAAGTTTTAGCCACTGCAGAACAAAAAAGTGGCTAAAAGTTTTCACGCAGGTGTGTTTAACGAGGGTAACTTGGACCCGTTCCTATTGGAACGCGGCCCCGAGGACTAGAGCTTGACACTTGTGACCTTTGACCATGATATTTCCCTAATAAAGGAGCCTGTTATTGGTTTTTATTTTTATTAGTGATCTATTTAATCACTTTATTTTGAATGAATAGTTCACTCACGAGCCAACACTAACAGCAACACACATAAACTGAGCATGTGCCAATGCCACAACATAAAATCTCAAGATTCTCCATTTGCCACGCATGCACGATTAGCAAATGCATGACCAGGCCGAGCGGTCTAAGGCGCTGCGTTCAGGTCGCAGTCTCCCCTGGAGGCGTGGGTTCGAATCCCACTTCTGACATGAGCATACTATTTTGGAACCAACACAAGATTATTTCGGTGTTTAAATTGAGTTCACTACAGACAATATTGGGAACGATAAAATAAACCAGAGTTGGAAAAAATATTGAGGCACACCACCAACAAAAATCTGTTAAGTGTTAAACCAGCTTCTATACTAAAATCAGTTATATTACAACAAAAGACGTAAAGTTATATTCCTATATATGTATGTAGAGTCGAATAATTGAATAAAAATAAATGCTAAATATTCTTTAAATTGTATTTCTTTTGTAAATGAAAGTGACAGCTTTTTAAAATGGCGGTGTACCTAATGGAGTGTCCGTGTGATTCCCTCGTTAAGTGCACCTGCGTGAAAAGTTTTAGCCACTGCAGAACAAAAAAGTGGCTAAAAGTTTTCACGCAGGTGTGTTTAACGAGGGTAACTTGGACCCGTTCCTATTGGAACGCGGCCCCGAGGACTAGAGCTTGACACCTGACCTTTGACCATGATACTTCCCTAATAAAGTGGCCTGTTATTAGGTACGCTTGAAAAAATGGCGGTGTACCTAATGGAGTGTCTGTGTGATTCCCTCGTTAAGTGCACCTGCGTGAAAAGTTTTAGCTCCTGCAGAACGTGAAAGAAGCTAAAACTTTTCACGCAGGTGCACTTAACGAGGGAATCTTGGAAAACATGTTGGAATGCGGCCCCGAGGACTAGAGATTGACACTTGTGACCTTTGACAATGGCGGTGTACCTAATGGAGTGTCCGAGTGATGTCACAGATCAAACAGCCAATCAGAAAGTGGGGGTGAGGGCGGGTGTGGCACTGAAGCTTTGACCATAATTTTTGATTCTTTGATTTGTAAAAAAAAAAAAAAAAAAAAAAAAGGGATCAGGTGGACCATAGCTTTAAACCTTACTTTGGAACCCTAACTCTCTTCACCCCGCCCCTTACACTACTGGATTCCACCCCGCCCCCTAGTTAGTGGGCGTGATCCATTGGTTTGCTCGCCAACTTGGGGGAGGGCCACTTTATGGATTTACACATAAATAATTGCATTTGTTTGCTTATGCGTACACAGCAAGGTTCCAATTCTAAAAGCACATGTAGGTATTTGCTCACACTTGGGATCGAACCAAGGTCTTTCTGAGGGAGAGCCCATGTCACTAGCAAGTCAGCTATTTTGACCTGGCAGGTCCTGGCTGTCTGCACTCTTTTGTACTAGTGATGGTGTTTTGCGTGCATTTAAAAAAATAGCTAAAAAAAATAGTCCCCCCTATTCTATTTATACTTGCAAAATTACAGTATGACTTTATTCTTGTGCTTGAATAATTATGTCTTTATTCTTGTTTTCCCGCATTTTAATCTTTAGCCTCAACTATTTTAACTACTTCTTTTTCTTTTCAGTATGACCTTAATAGTCTCTCAGAAGAAAGAGCAGAAGACACATTTATTTCTTCCTTTGCGTTTGTTTATTTTGAGTTTGACTTGGGGAGAAAGTGTGCGACCAGGCTTTTGGGCGTGGGCCCTAACCTAGGATAGCTCCTGTTATTGTTTAGCCTCGCAGGCCCCACCCCCTCCTCAGCAATAGTCATTAAGCAGCATGTTACAACAGCCTCTGGAGGTGGGTGGGATTAAAGCACCAGCGAGATCAACGCTTTTGCACATTTAACCATATGCCGGCGGATTATTCATTCCCGCAACCGTGCTAATTAAAATGGCAATTAAGGCTAGGACTCGGTCTCATTGTATCTACTGTGTGATGCAGAGATATATTATTGCTATTTGTTATCTATCAATCTAGTGGTGGGGTCATTGGAGAGGTAACAAGCAGTACCCAATTCTTCCACCAGGCACTGTCTTTTAAGCATAGTCATGTCAAAAAAATAAATAAAAAATAAAAAATAAAAAATAAAAAAAATAAAATATATATATATATATATATATATATATATATATATATATATATATATATATATATATTGAAAAATCTATTTTTTTAATTACAAAAAAATAAGACTGTAACATGAAAAAAAAAAATAATAAAAAAAAAATATATATATATAAATAAATAAATAAAAAAGAAGTTAAAAAAAAAATATATTATTTATTATTTTTTTTTCATGTTACAGTCTTATTTTTTGTAATTAAAAAAAATTGATTTTTCAATTAAAGTCAAAAATTATTATTAAATTGAGGTTCCCTGTACTTCCGCATAACAGAGACGCGTTATTTAATCTGATTTAAAATCTGATAATTTATCCTCGCTGGAGAGTATTTAAGTGCTCGTGTGTGTGGTAGCATTTTGTCCATATACAAAATGTCCTAAAGTGTAGCTTTGGCCCAAGAGAGTCGTCCTTATGGACAGAGACCTACAGCAGCTCCACAGGAAATGGTCTTCTTCCGGAAAGCTGTCTGGAACGTTGCGTCTCCTTAAGTATCCGTGTGAGTGTTTTAAAAGCCAATAAGCTCTGAGGCCGTATGAGGACCCCCCCCCCCCCATACCCTACTAAACCCCCTCATCCACCTTCAAGATTGATTTGTGTATGTTGTTTATAGTTTGTGATTGTCACTGATTATTAGCCGCCCACTGACTATTTACTTCCACTTTTGTAAAGTGTAAACTCTAAATATGTATTACTCTATTTGCCCATTATATTGATGATAGCAGGTTTAGATTGGTCAATCAAGTGTGTATTTTTATAGGGCAGGGTCTTATACTATACCACAAAATGTTTGGTCCTACATTGAAAATAAAGTATCTCAGTTTTTCGGAATTGGCTTGAGAAAAATAAACTTCATAAAGTAAAAGCACACTATATATTGTTTTAATGCATTTTAAGATGTGGCTGCAGATTTGCTACTTCAACCATTCATAATTTATTTCTCACAGAAGCAAGCGGAAGGAATGCAAACACCATTTTTTCATTTTTCGCCTTGTTTGTCCATGCTGCGCGCACGCACACACACATGCACACACACATGCACACACACGCACGCACACACACTGGAGGAACTGGATGACAAGTTGACAAGAGAGAGCAAATACCCTGGGGCACACCCATTTGTGTTTCCGTCTTTCACTCAAAAAGCACTTCCTGTTTGGGAATGCTGTGTTGAGCTAATTAAGCTATGAGCTCTCTCTCTCTCTCTCTCTCTCTGCCCCCCCCCCCTCGCTCTCTCTCACCTTCCTCGTAATCCATCACCCTTGTTGCGTAACCTGCCTGCACCAAGTGCGGTAAACAGGCACTTCCTCTTTTGCTAATGCAAAACACTCTTTTACACACCCTTGTAAAGCTCTGTTGTCCATATATAAACCATTCACACGTGTAATGGCTCGAAAAACTCAGTGTTTCATAAAACATAACCTTTGTCTTTCATATCACATTGCTACCTGTGCAGAAAATACTATGTGTAAGGGAGGGCCATAAAAGATTAGTGTGTTTTAAAGTAACGCAAATAGCAGTCTTGGGCGTTTATTTGTTTGACTCAGGTGTAGATGGGGTTAGGCACCTATTAAGGCAGTGGTCCTAATTTTAATGGTAAATAATAATTCGCTCATGACATCTTTAATACCGCTCAGGGAACTTGTTTACAATAAGGTGCTGCTGTTTGGATTAGCAACAACGATCGTTAAACACACTGGTGCGCCCGCTGAGTGACGGCTACTATTTGAGGAAGTACAGAATACTGTACTACGTGTGTGGTTGGGCAGCCTGTTTTAGCCAAGCAGCTGTTTTCCAGGTAGTAGTTCTCACACTTATCCTGCATCTCCGCTTTCTCATGCAGCCTGTAATCTCTCTCTGCACACACACGTGCACACACCTGCAAATGCATGCACACGCACGCGGAAAAAGAGGCAGGTAAGACAAAGAATGGCTGGAGGTGGGTGGGGCTGGAAATGTGATGTGGGAATGTGCGGGATGAGCTCAGCCTGGGTCCCCGCCTACTCGGTGACTCACTATTTGGCAGGTGCGGGGTTGGTGCATGCGCGTTGGCACCTGCGGGTCAGCTCAGGGTGTGTCGCCCTCGCTAAGCCTGACAAGTTTCCTCAGGTGAATCTATTCACCGCTGCTTACTCACTCACCGCCTCGACTCATCAAAGGAATACTGCAAATATCATCGTTTCAAAATGTTTTTAATCGGACAACAATAACGCCTACATTGTCGTGAACCTGAGCCCTCCCTGTTATTTTATCTGAGAAAGTTTGTGACCCTTCTGTTCAAGAACACTAGCTTTAAAAAGTCTAACAATGTAATGAAATTATGTAATGTTAATAGGGCCTCACAAAGAACATATTAGGTAATCAACAAGAAGGATGCATTTGGAAAACTAGCAGTCTCTCCAGTGTTCCCCTAAAAGGTGACAAACTATTGATGTTGTTCTTCCCCCCCCAAAAAAAAGATTTAAGATATTAGTAATCCAATAACTCAGTACATGCTTACTGATTTCAAAATTTAAATTGAATTAAAACCAAGATATGATTTTTGTACCATATGACATCATTTAATTATCTACCTTAGGGAATCACAGTGAGTTCAAATTAACTGATGTGTTAATTAGTTGTGGTTTTGCAAAATTATTTGACTTGATTTATGACTTGCAAGTCATAACTCGGCTCACCTTCAAGTGAGGACTCGATTTGACTCGCTTGACTTTTATAACAGTAATTTGGTACTTGTCACTTTTACTTCCACCTCTACCAGCATGTATGTAAATCCTATTTTAGGACACAGCCATTGTTTTTTGTTTTTCTCTGAGTTAATGTGAGACTCTCATTTTGCTAAAATTGCTGCAATACTATGATGCAAATTTTTTTTTTTGACTCCAGCAATTTTTTTTAAATAGTTCCGACTGACATACATACTTTTGGGATTCGTCCATTTATTCTATCAAGAGATGCAAGCTTGATAAAACTGCAGCGCTGCTCAGCTAGCATATACAATACGCTAATCCCTTTTGAGTTTCCGCCAGCATTTGTGAACTCTCCCTTTTCCTCCTCACTTTCACCGCATCTAAATGCTTGCAGCTGCCGCTTTTGTTCACTCACATTTCTTGGCCGTGTGTCATGGAGGTATCATCTTGAGGCTTGGCAAGATAGATGTGTGAGATTACTGCACATACCTGTGCTCGCTGAATGTAAATAAATAACCACGGCATTCCTTCTGTACATTAAGCCCATTTCCTTCCAAAATGGATCATGTGGTTGCTACAAACAAACAGCGGAACATGTATTGGAGCAACGAGTTCATGGAATAAGGATAATTAAGGTTCATATTTTAGCACACAACTCTAAATTACCCGCCTCTGACTCACGTTGTAATTGTTTTGTACTTCCAAGAGCCTCTGTTGTTGTTGTTTGCACTCTGCAGGAAGTCAGTACTCTCGTGGCATCAAGACCTTTTAGCTCCCGCTTGAACGACAGCCATTGGGTGTTGACTGATCAAACACACGAGCCGTAATATTGTACCGGAGTGCTTGTTAATGACAGCTAGTAAAGGTTAGTGTACGAACAAGGAGTGGTTGAGTTTGCGTAGGGGCCACCAGAAAACAATAAATCAGCCACCGAGCATCCGATCGACAGCATTATTATGTTTAACTTCTTCTACTTCTCAATGTTGAACTTGAATTTTGAAGTTATAATATCAGCAATGGTTAACAGAACCCTAACCCTAACCTATTTTTTTCGGCATGAATAAACTTTCTAGTGTCTGATTTATCATATTAAAAACTAGAGGACTTTCTTAAGGAAGTTAGGAAGTGAAATATCGAGATGTTAAAGCCATAAGTCATCGTGATGAGCGTGTGATGGACATGCAGTGGGAATCTTACGCCTGGGAAGTGAGTTTCTTCTCAAGAAAACACGAACAAAGCCATTAGAATAATATGTCAGAACAGGGAGTGGTTGAATTTGCCTCAGAGATTTCAAAACATAAAAGCAGGCCCTAGGCATCCATTTAACTGTGTTATTAAATTGTTTTCATGATCTGGCTCCCAGTGTCAAAACACAATGTACTCATTACGTATAATAGTTGTGCTGATGGCTCATGTTTCACCCAATAATTTTTGATTTGGTGTTTAAATGATTATGAATTAATGAAGAAAATTCGACATAAGGAACAAAACGTGCCAATTTGGTGGAATGGCCCATGAATGCATTCACTACTATACATGTTGACTCATGTCAAATGAAATTAATTTAGCTGAATCGTAAATATGATCCTAAATGCATCAATTTAAACAGAAATAATTTTTGCAAAAAAGAGAAAAAAACAACTAAGCCCCCCCCTGCCCTACCCCAGAAAAGAACGTTCCCTCACTAGTGTAACACAATCTTATTGAACCAGAAGGAAACAAGCAGCTGATGCTGGTATGCTACTTCCTGTTTCAGGATTGTAACTTGAACTAAAAACATTAAAATATGGCAATAGAAGTGGAAGACTTTTAGCCTCGTAATAAGCAAAAGGTCAATTAGTTTGAAAAACAAAAAAAATGGAGGAAGTTGCGTGACAGAAAAAGTTTGCGTTACGTCAAAAGATGTTTAAAATTAGCATTACAACAATGCTTGTCAGTTTTATTCCAACACCTGATCTTGAAATGACACAAAAACATTAATGTTGCATTCTAATCTCTGTCGACATACTTTTTTTTCCTGATAATATTCAGAATTCTCAGAAATCATGTCTTATCTCAGCTCAGCACCGAATGACGCACGAGCTCGAGCAAGGACGTGCGATTTCTATACTTGCAAGACCACAACCTTGAATTGCAAATGTCTATTTTATTCTTTTCAGAGAAGCAGACGGCTAAAAATAACATAGAAAGGTGCAACGAAAGGAGAAGCTAAAAAAATAATGACGAACTAGTTAACAATACCCCACCATTTATTTGTTGGGCAATTATAAGCCATCATTGGAGAGACTGTGTGTACGTATGTTTCCAAAGACACTGACTGGAAGTGGGCCGTCGCTCCCGTTCAATCACACTAATGTGAACGTCTGTGAAGCTGACAGCCGCCTATTGCGTTGGGCAGATAGCCAGCCAGCCCTTCCTCATCCAAACTAGCCTCTAATAAATAACCCCCCCTCACTGTGCCTCTCCCCAGGTGGTCTCCGTCAACCTCCTGAATGGAGCATCACTCAATGATGCCTCAAAAGGACCACTGTCTTCCTCATCCACCATTTGATTTGGCTCTTCTCCTTTCAGCCTGCCTGCACAACCTCTACTTGGTTTCAGCCTCACTTGCCTGCCCCCCTCCTCCCCCGTGGAAGAACAAGGTCCCCAAGTGGTCCCGATGAAGGATGAGCCTGTTACATGCGCCGCCACTATTTCTTTTGGACTAAATCTCGCATGTGTCATGCATGTGCCTCTTCTATTCATCAGTAGGCATGCACGTAAAAGCTCAATTACTGCGTTTTTTTTTTTTTTTGGTCAGAGACGTCCTCCACTGGTGTCACATTTGCATTAGGCAAACAGCGCAATCCATCCTCCCCACACAAGGGAGAAGTGATATCCCCTCTAGGTCATTCCACCAAAGAAGAACGACTGAGAAAAGTGTGTAAATGGCCTGAATGAACATCCATCCATCCATTTTCCATAAGGCTTGTCACCACCGGGGTGGCGGTCAGGCTGGAGCCTATCTCAGCAGTCATCGGGCAGAACGGGTTGCCAGCCAATCGCAGGGCACACAGAGACAAACAACCATTCGAAATAACGGTACGAGTTATGAGTGCTAAAACGGAGAGCATGCAAGATCGCTAGCGGGCTAGCCATCATGTTTTGGCTGAATCAAAACAACCCAACCAAAGATTTGATCATTTTTTATAGAAATAAGAAAACTACGTAAACCTTTTTACTGTACTTGTCCTTGTTGACTATTGCGGTATCCAGTTTGAGGTCGGTGAGTTTAAGACTAGTATTTTTCTTTTCAGATAGCATTATGTGTGTAAATGTCAAGTGTCTTGCACATGGATTTATTTTGGAATATTTCCACATTGTCAAACACAAGAACTACATACGAATTTGTAAACAATTTCACTGTTGCACCTGAATAAACACGGTTATTTCTGGTCCAAGATGAGCTTGACTGATCCACAAACATTTTAGCAGCAGAGAGAAAATGAGAATCTGAGATTTGACCTCCTGATGGGCCTTCCTCTCCAGAACCCCTGCTGAGACCCTACCAACGAGGCTAAGGAGTGCATTTGAAACACAGTTTCCTTAAAAAAAAAAAAAAAAAAGGTCTCACCTCTCAGTCTGCCAGTCCAGAGGCGCTAAAGAACTAATATTTAGAAACAGTTGTGCTATGTCAACATCCGTATTAATGACTTGGCAAAAAACAACATTTTGATCAGGTGCACGGCTAAACCGTAAAGTCTAAACATGTCTGAAATGCAAAGTCGTAATATCCATCCGGCGCGAGATGCTAAACAAACAAACAAAAGAAATCATTAGTTGATCGCAGCTGGCTTGCCGAAGTGTGTTAAGGTGTATGACTGCGTCTGGCTGAGGTTCATACGGGGCAAGCCAATGACAAGCAGGCTGTTACGCAAGTTCTGGCCGGAAAACAAAGCATGCTAACAGCTGTAATGAAAAGCAGAGACAAAGTGCTGGTGAAAAACAACAACCACTCGCAGGAGAATCCGTGGTAATGGACTCTTCTTACGCAACTAACAAACACTTTTTCCTTCTTCCTTAATGCTCCCGGAGTCACTTTGCCTCTTTGTCTTTCCATGCAGCATGATAGGTGTTGCTCCCTCTGAGCGCTCGCAGAGTAACAACACATTCCTGTCCACATTCCAGCCTCAGGAAAAACAGTGTCCGGAACATAATAAAAGGCCAAGCATGTCAACGCTGCGCTGAGGGCAGGATCGGGCAAATGTGTTTGTGCCTGTGTGTAAAGAAGGGAAAGGGGGGATGGCAGGACTGGTGGAGAGAAAGAAGCATGTTTGCGCACTTGGTTCTTTGCTGTTCTTCTCCGTGGTTAATGAAGACATGATGAACTCGGAGCTCTCTGACAGCTAGCGATTCGTCACAAGGCCGCCGCCCACCTCCGAGTGCAGAGATAAGAACAAAATGAAGTACAAATCAATCAGAGTCACTCTGTGTCTGATCTGATTGGCTTCTTGTCTTACTTTTTTCCTCATTTCTCTTCATGAGCTACTTTGTTTGGGACAAATTATACCTGCAAGATCAATATATGAACAACAAACAGCCTTGATGAAGATAATAGAGCATATGTCTGACCAATAATGTCGGGCGGTGCACTGAATAATACTGACAGCTGTTTCTAATATTTTGACTAGCCAAATATGGTAACCAAATGAGCATTGTCGAATACAAAGTACAAGTAAGATGGCCCAAAGCAGGCCTGTGGTTGAAGTCACAGTCCGAGTGGATAACTGACTTTTTGTCTAATAAGATAATAGTAAAATGAATACATTTACTCTTTTCAGACAATTCAGTTAATAATAGAAAAAGTGCATTTTGAAATTAGAATTAATTATTGTTTCATTGGCTCCTAAATATACACTAAGCCAACTTACGAACGATTTTTTTTTTTTGCAAAACATATTTAATGCATGCGATCGATTATCAAGTGGTCTGACAGTGTCACTCCCTGGAGCAAGGAATCGTACCCACCGGGCAGTATTCACAATTTTAATTCCAAAATTACATTTTGTTAAGCAACTGGCCTTTTAGTTTGTGTGTGTGTTTTATTGTCCATGCAAACAATAGCATGAGCGACACTGCAGGCAGGGTGAAGGTCATGATCATATTTAATGGAGTGTTTTGGCCCTGGCATATCCTGGCTCAGACATCCTCTTGACCCAAACATCCTGTCTGGAGCAATCTCACTTTCACTCCGCCCCTCCCGCAGCAAGGCAGCTCGCTCACCTGCCTCGTCTATGACTGATTTGTGTGCAAAAACTCCAGCGTGTTGACATTTGTCATCATTCGTGCGTCATCATTTTTCTTTTTTTAATCCTCCCCCAACCCTCCATTGCTAAATTTGTCAAGGAAGAGCAGTAAGTGATACTCGGAGCTTCCGATGGGCCGATCCTTAGCTAGTCCCTGCTGACCTCGTTCTGTCCTGCTATCCCCTTTCCCCAACAACACACACACGCGCATGCGTGCAACACACACACACAAACACACACACCAGCTCCTCAGGAAGCTAATAATCTCCTTCCTGTATTTGACACGGGGCGTGCCAGCCTGGGAGAGCGCATGAGTCCGTGCACAATGATTATTCAGCCATAACGGAAGTCATAAAGACTTCCGCTGATCACTATCAGTGTGGACAGAGCAATAATGCGCCCACACGCACACACACGCACACACACAAGTTGGGTGTCAAGGCAAAGTTGGAGAGGATCTGTATTGACACCTAAATGAAGCAACTCCACATTAATTGACAGTTTGCATTGTCTGACAACACCCAATTAAAATTCATGCTATTAATCATTTTCTACTTTCACATATGCAGGACTTGATTCAAGAGACAGCTGTAAAATAATCCTTGGTTAAAAAAAAAAAAAAACAACCAAAGAAAACCACTTCATTTCTGAACTGAGATCTAATCATCTTGAATGCCATTTTTCAAAGCACTCATGGACAAAGTGTTGCTAAAGATCCAAAGACGCTAACTCCTTCAGAGTAAATCATACTGATTAATATTGAAATTCGACTTGTTTGTTCCAGTAAGGAGAAAGAAAAGTCATATCGTCAATGCATATGAGTGCCTTCTATCTACAGTGACTCAGTCGCGCTTGCAGGTGTTTACCTGTGTATCATCACGTCCCAGCAAACACATGCATGAGTCACACTGCTAACCGACTCCTTCATTTGCATCCCGACGAACAAATGTTGACTTGTTGTCGTAAATATCAGAAAAGAACATTCGCTTTTAGCAAAAACAAAAAAAACGGCAAGAGATAGTCCTCAACAAACATGAATCAACACCTTGGGTCATGTCCTAAAACTGCAGTAAACTGAAATCCACTGTATTAAGAAAATTTGCATCTTCGAAAGAAAGCTGTGCCTGACTCATTATATCAACTATTCTACGTCAGACTGACATTATTACTCGTTACCTCGAGAGAATGAACGACAATTTTGTTCACTTATCCAATATCAGCTTGTCCCCGGTCATTGGTGTCAACCAGGGCACCATCCTGGTTCAGTGATGTCACACTTGTAGCCCACACAAGATCCATCCAAAGTGCACGGTTTAACGACCCGGGCCATAAAGCAGCGGTTCTAACAAGCTGCTTTTTATATGAGCCAATATCACACTCGCACTCTGTTAAGACGTAAGGGACCAATAACTGGTGGCCTTAATGGCCAATGCTTTTCCCGCCCCGTGACCTGGACATCAAAGACGGGAGGAGCTCAGATCTTTATATGAAACGTCTTAGTTGGTTCTCCGTTGTGCACCTGTATGGGTAAAAAACAAGAGAGTAAAGAAGACAGCCAACAACCCCTACTCATTATTTTTCCCCTCTCTGTTTTTCCTCCATCTCCGCCACCTCCTACCAAACAGAGCTATACTTTCAGTCCATCATGTGACTTCCTTCCTGTTGTTTTGACCCTGTTTTTTTTTTTTCCAGCCTCAGGGCCATTGGACGCTCTCCTCCGAAACAACACACACATGCTGATTGAACCCGATCTGAAATCGGATTCTTTTTACTCTCAAACACAGCACGAGTACGAACTCCTCGTCGCGGCGGCGGTTTTGAGAGACAAAAGGATATGAGGAGGAGGAGTCGCTGTTGAATCTGATTGAACTTTAGAGGAACTCAATGACCACTCTCAACTCGTCTTTATGGTGCTCTCTGGCTGACCTTTCCGTCTGTGAGGAATGGCAGACGGCAGCCCGGTGGGGGTGGGAGGGGGCAGACGCCGCGACGCAGGTTGTTGTGGTCCAACTGGTGCAAGTGTCACACTCTTTCCTCACTTTGGATTATTGGCCTGGATTTGGATGAGATGCTATACAGAAAATGACCATGATCTTAGTAGGCCTACTTGACAAAAAAATTGACAAAATTATTCAATGTTGGACCAAAAATGAACAGAAATATTATTCTAGTGTGTACATGTAAAATGATGAGGAGATGGTAGTACATTTAAAAGGAAGTGCAAGCTCTCCAATTCATGATACACCTTCACCCTCACCCCACCCATTAAAAAAAAATGGCAGTTGTCATGTTTATGAATGAAATTCGAGGACATCCTCGACACACAGTGCCCGCGGCTCAATCAAATCTACCGAAATCAAGTTCCGCCATCTGCGCCGCAATTTAGACCTGCTTTTAGTTTACAATCGAGTGTACTTTTGTCACCAAATTACCAGATGGACCGGCGGCACTGGAATGCCTATCGAGGTTTAGCACAGTCTACCAAATTCCCAAACACGTTAAACCAGATTTGCCGTTGCCTGGAAATGAAGCCCATGGACTTCCCTACTTTAACCCTCCTAGCTTAGGTAGCATCGCCAAAGGCACACGGTTCAAAGGAGGTATGTCATATATTTTGTTGTAATGATGTATTGCATAGCCCAGCCCAATAGATGATTGGATAGATGTATTACTGGAAAGATGAGATAATTCTCTTATTGTTTATACCGAAACCTCATCCGTGAAATTTGGGTCACTGTGACTCACTTTTGCTGTGGCAGATCACATATGCTTTCATTGTCTTAACGGGCACTCAGATTTTCCCTACACTCTGGGTTCTGCTCCCCGAAGTAGAACCACAAGGGTAAGGCACCGCCCCCTTGTCATCGTTGTAATGAAAGCCATACTTGCCATTTGCCCAGCAGTATATGAGGCGGACTCGATGGTTGCTAATTTGCAGAAGATAGGACCGCCCCCCTCAAACAAGGCCGATTTTAATATGACGAAAAACACGATATTTAGAGGAAAGCATGTCACAGATATAGAGATGCCGCACACATATACGCATATGTACACAGACCTCAACATGGTTTCGAAAGTGACTGCGAAAGGTCACATCTTCACATACTGTCGCTTAAGATGTTGAGGTCAATGTTATCAAAACAATAAAAGGTCAAACAAACACAAAGGACCAAAGCTGTGATTTCACCGCAGACGTGTTCAGACGTCAAAGTTCTTTCACTGCCTTGTCCTGACACACAACGGGCGTCAAAGTCGATCCAGCGTGTTGCCATGGTAACAGATAAGGCCGTGCGTTATCGCTCCAGCTCCAGAAAGCATATGAACTGTATTTGCTAAATATGAGCGTGTTTGGGAGGAAAAAAAAAATAGATTCGATTCAACAAGAGTTCAACTTTCCGTGCTTGAAAACTAACCCCCCGAAACATCTCTGGCTTTTATCAGTAAGAAAGCGTCCTCTCAACAATGGAGGAATGCTATTTGCTCTTGGGAAAGAACACTTCGTCTCCAAATGTAATCTCCGTGTGCGCGAGAGGCATACGGGAGCTTAACCGCGAGGAAGGGGGTGTTTCCGTTGTGTTTGACGGCTGAGGGGAACACTCGGTGCTGGAATAATTAAAGTTGCCCTCGGCTACAAAACGTCCTGTTCCCAATTTTGGGAGCGTCTAACCTAACCGATCCCCCGCACACTCCTAGATTCAGGCGTGCATGTCAGCAATGTGTCGTAGAGGAACAACCTGACCTGCCTGTCTCATGTCAACCATTTGTGCTCCTACTATGCCGTTGTTTTGTATTTGTAGCTGTGTCTGCATTTGCGTAGGTTAGTGATGGACTAGTTCATACTGACTAGAAATCTCATCCTTTTCCTGTCTATGTATTTAAGAGTCTGTGTCCAGATTGAACGTTTTACTCACTCTGTGAATTGTTATTGCTCCACGAGGCTCGTTTACGCAACGGAAAGCCCCGTACTCTCGAGGCCTGCCCGCCATTTACATCTCCTACCATTTGTCATATGAGAATAAAGCAAGTTGTATTTACAGCGCGTCTGTGTATAAATCCACTCTTCAGATGCGTGAGTGGAAGACAAGCCAGGAAGCTTGGAGCAAATATGGCCCAGATGTGTTTGCATGCAAATACGGCGGACGTTGCAATACTTTAAGGAATGTGGCACACGTCCAGGGGATCTGCGGACGCCACGCTCGAAGCCCAGATATTGTTCCACTAAGATGATGGCGGGGTCATTGGAGCATTTGAGGTAATTGGCAATCCGTGACGTTTCGGCAAGAGGTGGGGCGTACCTTGGACTGTCAATCACAGGGAGCTAACAAGAATTCCCGCTCACACATGTAAACTCCACACGGGAAGGTCGGAGCCTCTCGACTGTGACGCAGACATGCTAACCACAAGGTCACCTGATGCCTTTCATTAGGTACAGACAAAATGTTATCCTACCTTTAAAAATACATTTTGGAGCTCAAGGGAGCAGTTGTCATGGAAACGTAAAACGTGATCTCCCTTTGGTACTTGAATCCTGCAACGTCACTAACTTCTGTGACTATTCTGGCTTTGTGACATATTGAAATTGTCGTTCCCCTGCATGTTCGTTTATGTAATCTGGTTAAATAAACAATGAAGGCTGTTTTTTCTGTTACCTCCAATTCAGTGACCTCCAGAGCCCTTTGACAAGAGTTTGGTAGACTTTCACATATAATTGAACATGATTTATTTAGATTTTTAGAATGAGTATAATAGAGTATAACATTATAAGTATAATGGAAATTAATGGTAATAATAATTTGGTTTCTTAAACAGAAAAAAAATGCTTGAGTATGGGTGTAAACAAATGTGAAAACCCTTTTAAAGAATGTTAATGTTGAGTCTTGACCCTATTTAAATTCTTTGTGGAGTGTGTTATGGCAAGTGGAGTTTTTTCTGGAGTGTGTATTGTGAGGAATTTGGACATGTACAGAGAAACTCTACGTAGATGCTTGGAAATACGGATTTTTGTATGTTTTATATGTATTCTCCCCTCAATCCCTGCTATCCTTCAACATACTGTACATTCTATTGGATTATCGTATTCCATACACAAATGTTTTCCTCCAGCTCCGGCGTGATTTTAAAGGTCAGAAAGCAGCAAAGAGCTCAATGTAGTGGCAGCATTCACCAACAGAGAGCAAGTGATGCTGCAAATTACATTGTGTATACCACTTAAGTAGGCCATTACAAGAATGTAATTAGTCAGAGGCGGGTTGATTAGATGGTTAACCAATGCTTGATTAAAAGATGGGCAAATGCTCATTAAGACAAGATGGAGGGGGAGAAACAAGACCATGATCTGCTTGGAGGAATGAATGAGACCACCGTTGGGTGCGGTCCTCATTAGAAGACGACGACGACGACGTACAAATGGGCTGAGCTTTTTTTGATGTTTATTTCAAATGTGGTACAACCTCTCCCAACTCTTTGGACAGACTAATTGTCTATAATTAAAGGAAAATGTTGCTTTTTTAGGTACGTAAAAAAGGATGCTACAATAATGAGTAAAAACAATTAGAAAACTGAACTGAAATGCTATTAATGTGTTCCAGGCCACCTAAAAACAACATTTTTTTTTCTGTTTTGTGTTTTTAAAAAGAATAATAGCACACATAAAAGCACAAAACAATACCGTAAAGGGCTGTGACTTAGTGAGTGACATCATGAACCTGAAGTCCGTCATGTTGGTCGTCGATCACATGGTCAGTTTGGTGTTAGCATTTCCCTGATGCTACTTATTTTGTATTCATGTCTGACTAGTATGATTTTTTTTCTTGGTACAAAAGGCAAGAAGGCAAAAATGAGAGAAAAACCTCCTTAGCTACACAAAGGATGGTATGAAAATAATAGAAAAGTGATCGGTCTTCTTTTAGGCACGAAAATAAGATGCTAAAATTAAGGCAGTAAAAACGGGTGGAACTACGTGGTGGCTAGGGGTGTCCCTGGCCACCCACATATCATGTGGGAAGTTTGGATCCCTGGATTTTTTTTTTGACATTTTCACATGGAGGTAATATTATTACAACCCTTCTTACTCTCCCACAAATATTTTAGAATAACCACATATTTAAAAAAAAATCTCATAATTGATCTGAATGCAAACTTCAGAAGAATCGGTCTTCAGTAAAAGCAACGTCAATCAAACAACTACTTTGACATGTTAGCAAGCAAAACATTTTGCATTTTTACATGACATAAAATCAATCAAGTGCTTTTTTGTCCAACTTTTTGCTAGATTCTTGACACCCACAAGAAAAACCAGGTGCTTTCCGCACCAACAGGCAGGATTTGAACAGGTTCTTCTGCATCAACACCCACCCTCCTTCCATTCATATCACTTGCATCTGTGCATGCACTTCCTCACAATCGATTGCCACTGGCGTAACCCTCCGGGAGCGTGTACACAGCTATGCACATGTCGTTTTTCTACAAGCCCGCTCGAGCGTATAGTGTGTGTTGTCTTGTGGGAGTGGCCCGACTTGTTCATGTAAACATGTCATACAGCAGGGAGAGGTTTTAAGAAAGCTGGCCCCAGGGACAGAAGCGGCACTGCGGTTGCCTCCACCCTCAAAGAGGCCCCCCGTTTCCACGGTAACCATGTAGAGAATATTGACACAATTTCTCACATACAGTAGTTTGAGGAGGTCCTATATGCCTGACTGCAATGTTGCTGTATGTCTTAATGTGCATGTGCAAACAACCCGTGTTTGAGAAGTTACAAAAACGTAACACAGGAAAAGTACACACTATTTGACTTAAACTAAATGTGTAAAAAGGCTTTTATTTTGAAAATCTTCAAGTACAGTAAGCATCTTAAAAAATACTTTGTTTAGTAAGGCTTTTATTCATTTTCTTTTTTATTGGTTTCAAATTAGAGTAGTAGGCCCTCTAACCATAGTTAGGGTATCAAATAAAGGTTAGAGTTTCAAACCAGGGTTAGGGTTTTGATGGCGGGTTTCAAATTAGGGCTAGAATATTGAAGGAGCGCTTCAAATTAGGGTTAGGGTTTTAAAGTAGGATTTCAAATTAGGGTTTTAAATTAGGCTTAGGTTCTGAATCTAGGGTTTCAAACTAGGGTTAAGTGAATGAAACAGGCAGCCAATTTCCCAAACTGCAGTTTACTCGGGGCGTCCCACCTGCCTGCCTGTAATTTTGCTAGTTGTCTCAATATCTTGTAATCAAAGATATACAATCTATATTTTTCTTTGTATTGTAATACAATTATGTCGTCCGTATCCTACAACACATTGATGACACCGTTAGACCTCATTAGTGTTTCCTCATGAGTGCCATCGAGCACGTTAGCACTAACGTCAGCCCACGTGACCTCGTCAGCAGTATACGGCCTCGTTAATTGCCACGCTAATTAGCATAATCATCAAAGCGAGGGTGGATTTGCTGACTGCTGGCTAAGCGCAGAATGGAAGGGGATTGTGACGTGGGGGGTATGCGGTCGTCTGGATGTGACCGGGGTGGAGCAGACAGAATTCATCTTCTGTCACTAATCTCCTGCCAGTGATTTCGCATTTGCCGTTTCATGTTTGGAAGCGCATTAACGCGGGAGCGCAACCTCAAGACGAAAGGCGGCAGAGCTCACTGCCATATTGATGGAGGCCATATGTAACACAAGCTGTTCAACCAATGTGGACAGTAGAGTTGAACTTAAACTAGTAATATATTTCACATCAATGTATTATTCTGGGTAGAGTTAAATACATTTTGATTATTCTAAATATAACTTGTTTTTGCTGCTGGTCACGTGATGCACGCTTGCGTTGATGAATGCAAAAAAGGAAAACCAGAAATATCATTGCCTGCCTGCTATCACGCCATGACAGGCAAAGAGAAGTGCACAAATACCCAACAATGTCATTCCTGTACTGAAAACGCATTGTTACAGAGAACAAAACAGCTGGCTAGTGGGGGTGTATGGTTTTGTCAATAGCACAGTCTCCTCCATGAATCCTAGCCTATTGCTTTAGTAGTGGTTTATAATCGCAGAAGTGTGTCTACACAGCACAGCTTTCGTTGGCTGCCGTCTAATCGTATGTGTCGAAGTCTGATCCCATGTGATGGATGTGTCTGCAGAGAGGGACCTTACAGTCGTTAATTGAAAATTGAGACAGTGTTTAGATGACGCTATTGATTTTATCATAGCATGGGGCTGCGGTGTTGCACTGAGAAATGAGCCAGGGCGAAAGAGGAACGACTGCTGGGGTCCAACGGGGGGAAATAGGTATCGGGGGGGAGGGGAGGGGTCATAAATACGCTTGTAAAGGCTTCTGATGTGGAACCTTAAAGCCAGGCGAGCGACTGTCCGGCCAAGGTTGAGCAAGACTATCGAGTGGCCTTTCTTGGCCGATCGATCAGATGGCAGCGAGACACTCCCCTGGCTGTTTACGAGTCAACATACCTGCCCACAAGTAATCAATGGGACCTGCGTGTCATGTTTACCTTTTGCTATGTTTCAGGATCCGAGCACACGTCTCAGTGAGAAGAAAAAACACAATGCTGTTTCTTTGTCTCTGGTGGCTTTCAGCAACCTCAAGGGTCAGACCAATTCAGAGGACACATCATTAGGTACACCTATCCAATAGCACAACAATCTGCTTTACTAAGACTCTGCTAACCTTGGTTTGAAACCGTGATTCAAAGCCATAACGCGATCCCTAACCCTTGTGAAACACCTTAACCCAGGCTTGAATCAGAAATGTGGAATTCTGGCTTGAAACTTTACATGGGACTTCCAAACCTCTCTCAAAGCCTTAATTTCAAAGTCTAAATCTACCTGTAAATCCCAATTTAAAAAGACCAATCCAGATTTATAGACCAATTCCTGATTTCAAATTCTCTACCAACACAGGGTTTAAACCGTTCTTTGAAATCCTGACCCAGCTTTTAAACCCCTCCTAATTTCAAATTTGAATAAATCTAAAAACCCAATCCTTGTTGAAAACCCTAAACCAGTTCTGTAATCCAAATTTTAAACAATCCTGACACCGTCTTAAAATCTACTTTGAAAACCTAACCCTGGATTGAAACCATAAACTGAAACGGGGATATCGACTTTGTCAGAGCTTCATTTAACATGAGTGTTACATGAATGTACTTTTAGTGCTGATGCAGACCTCAGCATCCTCTGTAATGAACACATTATGACATAATCTATACAACTTGAGCATAATTATCTTCTTAGAGGCTGTATTGCTGATACAATGCTTGTATTGGACATCGATGGTGAGCGTATTATCCGATAAATTGCATCCCTAGACTATCACAATTTTTAAATCAATCATGAAAGCTATTTGGCACATATATTTGAATCTGAGAATGAACAAAATTTTCAGATTACTGTAAAAAAAAAAAAAGGCTAGCACTGACACCGTTGTGCTTTATTGCTGTACAGTATTTATAAACATAAACATTTAACAATAATACAATCTCCCTCCCACACACAAACACATGAATGCATTTTACGGTTTGTTATAAATTATGTAAAAATACAGTATAAAAAAAATCTAAACAATGAGACACATTGCTCTTTATATGTCAAAACATATAGTGCACAGCTGGATTGGAGTTCTAAAAAAATTGACAGAAAAAATGTGAAATGGATGTAGCGCCAAAGATATACACTGATGCCCAATTAATTAATCTGGCAACATTTTGGCTGACACAAAAAGATGGTGAGTGTGTGTGTGTGTGTGTGTGTGTATGTGGGCGGCTTGTACTGTAGATGGATGACGAGGTATGAGACAGCGAGGTGATTCACAAGTGTGATGGGAAGCAGTCGGCCATGTATAATGTCTAATCTTTTTAGCATGTTTTAACAGCTGGGCTTTTATCTGCTTGATGTGTGGTCATACAAACACTGTAGTGATGGTAATAATAATAATAATGCCGGTCTAACCATAGCAACCTCCAACTGACCTTACTGTTGCTCTTAATGTTTGTCAAACTGTTTTCTGTACATTTTGATATGCTTCACCCGTCTTTCTTCATCGCTGGAAAAAGGGAGATCAGTGCTTGCGCTATACGACACAACTGCTGCCTTTTGTGCAACCACTATTAAATCGATTACCGCTCAGTGACCAACAGGTTGAAATGCGAATGATTGTTTCTCTCGACTCACTAACTGACTGCTGACAAATCTAAAGTGAAAATGGAGTGATGGGTGTGTATGGCGGATGTTGTCCACCTTTTTGCCTCCAGATTCGCTTGAACAGGATAAGCGGTGGAAAATGGATGATCAGTGTTCACACCATGAGTTTGCTTGGACAGATTCTACATTTCCTGCAAATCTGAAAAAGAAAAATTTAGAGAGCATTGGCTAAAAACTACTCCTACTGATGAGTTAACGCTACCATAAATCGGTTACTCGATTATCAGTGTGTAGGTGTGGATAAAAAGAATGATTACACATTGCTGTCCGTTAATTGGTCGATGGAGAATCGTCCACTCTGGCAAGATGACAAGATTGGAATGGTGGGAACTTGTCTTGTTTGAGGAAAAGTGATGACAAAATGTTCTTCACGGCTGTCCTTGTCTTTTGTTGCGTCACATTCTTCTTCTTTGATCAATTCGTGTGGGGGTTACTTTGTCAACTGGAATCCAAATGTTGGCTGTCTGCCAAGAAAGTAAGTGACGCGGTAGGTAATAGAAAACATGTCACGTTTGCGAGAAAATATGCCGTAATTCATGGAGTTGTATATTTGTAAATTATTTTGCTATCAGAAGCACTTTCAGTTGTTTATTTTGAGGCGTCAGGAAATCAAGTTTTTTTGAATGGAGCCACAATTGATTGGTAACACCGAATCAATCAGACGTATTGAGAACAATCACGAGGAATGAGGAAATCATTTCGAGCTATCGACACGTTTTGGTTCTGATGATTCCGACCCACCTTCAAAAAATCTGGGCGGTTATTTGAGCACCACCAAGCCTATTAAGGTAATGCAAACATATCTTGTTATTAGAACAAAATGGCAGGCCAGGAGAAGGGAGGGATGAAACATTATTAAATAGAATAAAAACAATTTCATTGCCATTGACATTCTTAAAAACAAGGTATTCACATTTTTAAAACAAACCTCAGTCATTGCATCGAACCCAAGGCAATCTTTCATCTCGGTCAACATCGTTTCATCTCTGTGCTTGGACACCACTCACTATTTACACAGCAGTTACCGTGGAAACACCCGTACAGCTACTCGGAGCCATTAACAAGGAGGGAGGAGGTCAAACACCAAAGGGCGGCAGGGTGGCGGGAATCGGGTCTGTCAGTTGGGGTCAACCGCTACGGAGAGTAACAAGGGGCAGATTCTGTACAAACGAGGACATCTGCTTCTTTTCCACACGTTCCTCACAGGACGTGGAATGAGAACAGGCTGGGTATTCTAAGGGCTATCATAGACACTTTGGCACTGACAGAACAAGTGATGCCATGCTGTATTTCTAACTGTCGTGTCAGATCTCTTTTTTACTACAAAGCAAAGTGCAGTCAAATGCATTCGTCCAGAGGCGTTTGTCAAAGGCCGGCGGCGGAGAGAAATGCACCTTTGGAGTCGACTGAGGTTCACCCGATCCGCTGTTGGCATGCAAGGCTACTCAGCGAGAGATTTCTGAAACCTGGAGTGTGTTGAAAGGCCTTGGTTGACGTGTAAACTTGAAAAGTCGCTGGAAAGCTCATCAAGTATAATCAGCAGCACCTTTTTTAGGGGGGGGGGGGATGGACCTTTGACCTTTTCCCTCTCACACCAACCATGCCAGTTTCTTAAAATAAATATGTCTATATTTACATGTCCCTGGGAATCTTAATGCTGTCTGCTTTCCACGTATTTCTTTAGAGTCACAAAGTGCTTGGTAAGTGGCAGGGTTAGGGGGCGTCCTTTGCTCAGAGGCCACTCCATCGGGTGTTCTCGAATCCTCGCGTCCTACGTCATGGTGAATTCTTTCTGCTGGACCAGAGCAGTGCGGGCGGCACTGGGGGAGACTGAGGCGGTGGACGGTGTTTCCAACCCTTCCGCCCCTCACAGTGCGCCTGCCGCCATTGCAGGAGCTCTCGCAAGGTTGTGCCCGCATCCCCGTTGGTAAGACGCAGCCTCTGGAAAGCCTACGTTTGGACAGAGGACGAAAGTGTGTCGGTTCTGACCGGCCAGATGAATACAGCGGAACCTCTAAAGCCAAACAGCTCAGAATTTAACCATGTATTTTAATGAAAATATAGATTCAGGCATGGTTTTTCAAACAATGTCTGAAACCCAAAATGACTTACTGATGGGAAAATGAAGCTTCAAATTTGCTTCACGAATCAGTTGTATTTAATATCTCCTCTAGATAGCACCCTCCCTTCAACTCTACTAACTTTCCATTTCTAAAACCACTTCATTTAAACCAACGGTGTCATCTAGAAGAGTCAAAAAATAAAACTGGTTCAAGAAGCAAATTTGAAGCTTCAGTTTGCCATCAATACTTGTTATTGGGTAAAGTACTGTAATTTTTTAATGGATCATAAAGCAGACTTTCAATTTCTTTAGTAGGTTTTGGGGTTGTATTTGAGTCTAAAAAATAGTAAATCTTAATTTCCAAATGGGCATGGCTCTTTATTCAGCTTTTTTCAATTTAACATATTTTTCTGTGATGCCACCACAGAAAGGTAGCAGAGATGCCAAAGAGTGAAAAAAGGATATCAATTTAACACCGGAATGGACGGACTTGTTCGAATTCCATTATTCCCTAATCATTATTTCAAAACCTAGTGAACAGCTTTTACATGAATTTAGAGGTTCCCCTGTAATTACTTCATGGTCAAATAGGACCTTAAACGACAAAATGATGATTTAGAGGTTGGGAGCAAAGTGCAGCATGAATGACAAGCAAATGGGAGTTCTACGCAAGGAGACAAAATCAAATTAATGGAGCAAAAAGATTGAGCACGTGTCATACTCTAATCAGGCAGCCATTAGAGTCGACGCCTACAGTCTGGGAAAATTAGGACATGGCTATCATTCCTATCGGAAAGAAGATGGAGATGTCGCCATCTCTCCTGAGATGATCGACGTCAGCGTGAAGCGGGCGGGGAATTTCCCCTTTTGATTGACAGCCCTATAGCGCTGCATTCACATCTCCTGGATATATTGCCTCAAAAGGGCTCACGTGTATTACAGTTGGGGTCGTTCAGCGAGGACCATCTCCAGTGTCCCGCCCAAATGTACACACACTCACACGTACACATTCACAGAGTACATCGCTCATCTGTGAGTGGATATTCTGGTAGATCAATCAGAGATGGGAATTCCAATCTGCCTCAGTCAGTAATTCCAGAAAGAGGAGTGAGCATGGTTGATACATACCAGAATAGAACATGGAGGTTATTGATGACATCACATTACAACCAGTGAAAATTTCATTTATCTGCACAATTTAGTTTCGAAGCCAGGACTGAAATTCAGTCTTGAAACAGATTAGTTTAACAATTTGATTACGCTTTGTGGCCTTTGGTGGTAGTGTTGCAGAATTAAATCGCATCAAAAAGGGATTTGTAATATTTTGGTTACGCTTTATACAGTTGCCTACATAACTGAAAAGCACAACCACAAATCTGATAATTAGGTAGTGCTTTATAAAAATAAGTTGATGATTAACTGTTAGACTATAACTTGTAATGAGTCGCAGTGTAAAAAAAACAAAAAAACAAAGGGAACTCAAAATTTCAAGGCAACAAATTGAAACATTTTTAAGTTGGCCAAATCAACAAAATATTTTCAGTTAATGTGAAAACTGGCTTTACATTTTCACCCAACTTTAAGATATAAGTCTCATAGTTCCATTCTAAACTTTTGGCTGGTGCTGCTTGAGGGATTAGTGCTGTCTACCTTGTACACGAGAAAGAATTTGATAGAGTCGGCATGCCTCAAAGTTCGCGTCCCTGTATAACCCGAAAAATCAAGGTCATTTCGTGAGCAGCGCAGTCAAGTTCTTCCACTCCACATTAGGAAAACAAGGACTTTGTGGACTTTCTGCAACAGAGAGAATCTCCTGTTTAAACAGAGAGGGGCTATCAAACACAGCTGCCGCCAAGGTCACCATAGGGTAATTATGAAGGCCGCCTCATGAAATGTATTCCATCAGTTGAGGGTTCTTAAGATAAGAACCTCGTAGTATCCAAACACACAGAAAAAACGGACGAGCCTACCATGACTGTCCTTACTACAATTTGAAGATATTGTTTCACTAATTGCTTAACAATAGCCAAGAAACTGAATACAAATGCCTGATGGAAAACAAATGCACAAAAATAAGATGCAGATAAGAAAGAGCCTCACTTGTTCTGGAATCAGATGTTAATTATAAGCAGGGATCTGTTTCCAGAAGAGTTTTAAAGTAAAATAAAAAAAAAAGCATTGATGCTTACTATTTCAATGTGACCCCCAAAGATTGCCTCCGAAATAATAACAAGCATGACTGATGATCTCAGACTTCCATAGAAAAATGATTTCACCACCAAAGATGGGTTCCCATCAGCACTTTGATGAACTCACAATGGATTCGATGGAAGCATCATTACAGAATGAATTTCCGGACGGACTCACCACATCCCTACATGTGGACTGCAGCTTCCAGTAAGCACCCCCCCCCCACCCCCCGCGCAACACCCTCGTCGATCAGAGGGCGGCCCCAGCTCCAAATGGAGAAAAATTGAGGTGACCCCTCTGGAAGATAAAGGATAAAATAATAATCTTGTGGTCATTGGGTAAATATATGAAGACATATTGACAAAATGATCATAGATCAAGAAAGTACTCTTCAAGGACTTTAATAGCGCATGCGACTCAGTGGGGTTTGTCGCACATTGATTTTTGATCTTATTACTGGTGAACTTTGAACTGAGCCGGTACACCAGGCAATCAAGATCTATTACCACCAAAAACTGTTTTCCTCATATGGCCATCTAGTTTAGAGGCAATCTGACAAAAATGGTGGTTTTGCTTGTGAGAAATATTAGTGTGGTAAACATTAAGCTATACTTGGGCGAACAGTTCACTCTTGTTAAAATTGACAACAAACGTGTGTGTGTGTGTGTGTGTGTGTCTGTGCTCAAGGCTTTAAACTTAATCCTGCAACCAAACACCTGAGTGCAGAGGCAGGGAAAGCTTGCACGTCACGGGCTGCATATGTTGCCCCAGGGAGGCCACTTTGCTCACAATGTAAACAAAAACAATAACAGCTGAAACCTAAATACATTTCAACTTCAATCATGTTGCTAGTTTGTAAATGTGCACGTCAGTATGGAAAATACGGCATAATGTAGTGGGATCTATTATGCATTACTTGTTATAAACTTTAACTCTTTTGTTAGCCAAATCAGCAGCACCCGGCCAAAGCACCAAATTCAAGAGTTGGGACTTGTTGTCCTGCCATTTTTAATGATGTGTAGAAGTTCTAGTAGATTCTGATGTGACTGCTCCACAATATTGCGTCCGTCTACATTTGTGTATACTTCTTTTAAAACTCAATTTTCACTTGATAATTTAAGTTTCAACCTCACACTCATCTGAAATGATCTGGCATAGCCTATTTGTGGCGTAAATACCCTACGCTTTGTGCTCCTAAATTCTCGAGTTTAATAAGGTCACAACAGAAAGCAACAGTCGCCTCTTGTAAAGAGGATTAAAATAAATCAAGTTAAGAACGACTGCACTTTTATTACAAACACATACGATAAGTCTATGCACGTGTATGTGTGTGTTTGTGTGTGTGTGTGTGTTACCTGCATATGGTGACTATCCATGTGCCTTTGCAGAGAAGATGTGGACATGTTTGACTTGACGTGACTGTCATCCTCCAGTGAACCTGAGCACACAATTACATGAGGCGTCTGAAATGACTTGAACAAGACATCGTTATCGACTTAAGATTGACAGAGTCACTTTAGGATGAAAGGAAAGAATAGTTTGAAATGCAAAAAAAGTCTACCATTGGAGATCTGGTTGCCGTTCTCAATAGGGGCGTGGCTTGATGAGTGAACTGCATGATTGTTGGCGTTCTTGTCCTGTAGCTGCAGTGATGGCGAGGATGGGGCGGAGCCACACTCTTCCCGGCCAGGTAAATTGATGTTGGAGTTAAAACCTGAAAAGAACACACTCGCACGTAAAGTCGAGAATGTGGAGTTGTGTGTGTCTGCTGAGTGAATTTTGTGGCTTTGTCTACTGCATTCTACACATCTATGTTCATTCACACTATTTAGGATTCATTCAGCTGCATTTGGCCGTTCCATTCTGAGAATATGTTTTCCCCCCTCCACCTTCAGTTCATCCATCCGACGCCGGTGATTGCACCTAAATATAAACCCGCCACCCTCAACTCATGTTCCCGGTAGGCCGCCACGTGATAACGGGCAACGCAGGTAGACCAAGCGGTGGCGGTAGACGTGAGAAAAGATGAGTCATGTCCCAATCACAACGGTATGACAATGACGAAGAGCTGGCTTTGGGTTCAATCCCTGGCATGGAATGCCGCCGTCGGGGCGGAAGGGGTCGGGGGTGGAGACTTTGAGTCTTATGACAGTGATTTCCTGCAGCCTGCCAAGACCACCTGCCCTCTCCCGCTGGCATTCCGGTAGTTTGCTCATTCCCCGAGGATGAGGGAGGCAGCTGCTCCTCACAGAAATGTCGAGGCTAGCGACTGTAACCTCTGTCCCCGCCCCTGGCATCAGGTATCACACTGAGCCGCTTAACGGCCGAGAGGGAACGGAAGTGGAGCATCCTGTTAAGCCCGTTGGCATCCCGCCGCTCTCAGATCTAAGTGGGCCGCTTTGCTTGGCCTACTCAAAATAACAGCAAGGTTGTGATCCCCACCACCCGCCCCCTCAAGTGCCAGCTTCCCTGTCACAAACCCAGTTTCCATCACGCCAACACAGTGCCTGCGTAGGAGCGCGTGCTCGCCCGTGAAGAGCAAAAAAAAAAAAAAAAAAGCTGACAACGTCACACTTCAGGCCAATGTGTCAGCGCCAGAGCTCCCATTTCGCCTCTTATAAGGCCTTCAGCCTCTCGCCCCCTGAACACGCTCTGGCAACGTGATGGAGGGCGACCCTCAGGGAAGCAAATACACAAGCCCTGTGACGACAACGGAGTCTCGCACTTTCTGCTGAATGCAATTTCGAGAACCTCTTAGATAACCGTCCCGGGTCTCCCGGAGCACCGCTTTTAGCCCGTCAAACTGGCTTCTGTAGAACACGAGTGAGCTGTTAAATATTTGATAGGCATCCTCATCATTCCGCTGCTCATGTATTATTAAGCCCGCCACAACTAATACTCCTCCAGGAAACAGCGACTCGGATGAATATGGCATGGGAGGACAGTTTCTGCCTTGGCTGGAGTGTTTTCGACAGCTGTGAGAATTAAACTTGATTCTAAAACTATCCTGGGATGTCTGACATTGGGTCGTTTCAAGTCTGGTTGGGTGTGGTGAAGTACAATATCAATTTGACCAAATTTACGCATTGCATGGAGTTTCCATCTTGCCAATTTTTAAAATGGAACGATTAAATCCAGGTGGATTTTGACGCACTTACACGGTTGAAATGAAAACGATTTTTCGGTTCGAATGGGCTGTCGCCACACCCCTAGAAATTAGCCTAGCTACTTTTCTTTCAACAAATTTTCCACTTTGTATTTTCCGGCAGGCTGGATTGCCCTGGGGCAGAAACTCGAATGACCCATGTAGGACTTGAGCGGAAAAGCGTCTAGAACAAATATGGTAAAGTCGCGTTCGGTCAAGGACTTAAATTGGTTTGGAGCGTACTTGAGAGTTGGATGCATTCTCTGTTAGGGAAACTCAACAGAGGGAGTCTTTGGTTTACGACCGGCTTCTGTTTGCCATCTTCTGCAACAACAGCGTTTTAGAGGAACGGATAAATCATTGTCGTTTTTTTTATATTTTTGTCCATTTTCATTTTAAAACTGAGTCGTGTAAATGGGTCCCCATGGGCTGCAGTAATTACAGTGCTATTCTTCGTAGTTTATGGACTTTTTTACTGGACTGTTCTCGCCATCTAATTAGCTTTCACTATAGATCCCATCTTTGAGTGCTGTTTCAGTAATAGTCTAAGTCATTTCACATAAATATGACTTTCCAAGAATATTCCTGGGAAAAACACACAAGCACTAAGTGCAGCGATGATAAGACTAAAAGTGACGATGCACGTGGGGCACCGCAAGCTCAACTAGGCGTGGACACCGTCACAAATCACTCAAATAATACTGTTTACTGCGCACGCACTGCAGCGGCAGCAGGATGAAATGTGCCACAGCTGGCAGCGTAGACAACAAGGTCAGCGATGGCTGTTACTCATTATCTGTGCTCGCTGCATGGATGCGGATCTTGTTTGTCTTCCCGGTGGGAAGGGGGTCGCCTTTAAGGGGGCGTGACGGATTTGTGAGGAACACATTGTGACAATGATAATATGTGGGAAAATATGTTTTGCCCCATTTTAGCATAAAGGTCAGGCTTTCCATCAGCATCCCCGGGTTCGCTATGCTCTAAATTACTACTTGCATGATGTCACGCCGCATGGCGAGATAAGCCCGCTAGCTCGTTAGCTATCCCGATCCACCCACCAAAGGATGCTGCAGCTGTATTCTGGAATAAATGGACTAGCTCAAATGTGCCAAATAGCGTGCTTTGTTAGAACATCGCTCAAAAATTTGAGATATGAAACACCTCCAATGAAAAACAGAGGACTATTACTTATCTATTGCCCCCTACACTACAGTACAGTGCAGAAGGTAATCACCCAGCACCCAATGCATCAACTCCAGACTTGAATCCAGAACTAGAGTAAATACAACACACAACAGACACGCATCGAAGCAGAATGAGTGGGCCATGGTGAAAGAGTACAATAAAGCAGAGGTTAACTTGCCATCACCCCCACGCTAATGTATATCTGGCCCATGGGTTCACTGGGTGCCGTCGGTGCAAACAATGAAAAATGATGAGAGGAGCTTTATGGTCTTGTTTTATGTTGTCCAAGTAGAACCTCTGAAGTCGATCAATGTACAATTCAGCAATGTCCCTGTGGGGTTGGAGGGGGGCTTTTCTAGGAATAACACCACCATGCGCTTGGGCTTTAATTATTGGAAAAATAAAGTCAGAAAAAAACACTGTTGTGGATCACACCAAGCCTTAGCATGGGATTATCTTTTGCTTTGTCTTTTTGAAAACAAGAAGACTCCATTGTTGCTTTTCATTCAGATTTAGTTACAGGGGTGTCAAACTAAATTTTGTCGCGGGCCCCAGTCATTGTTTCCGCCAGAGGGCCATTATAACTGTCAATGACTTATATTGTATACAGTATAGGTTATGTACACAATAAAATGATGACTAACTGGTTTTGAAATTAGAGACTTATAAAAAGTAATGTCCGTGTAGTATGGCGTCAAAGGTGAATGACTGTTTTGAGGGTTCGCCATATGAATTGAGGGCTTTGATTCATATTGATATTTGGGAATGGGAACACAATTTGATGTCAGAGGTTCCACTATATGTTAAAAATGTGTGTTGGAGTGACAAACCTCCATCTCGCTTCTTGCGTCCCATTGAGGACTTCCTCAACAGGCTGCGTCCTGTGCTGAACAAGGTGTTGAGCTCATCCAGGGGGCTGGTGAGGGGTCTTCCATTGGCCGGGTTGAACAACAAGGGCGATGAGGAGCAGGAGTGAGCTCTTCGAGGTTCCGGGCGGCACATCTTCCCCGGGGAGTAAGGAGGCGGCTTGCCCAGTGGTTCCACACTTGGTCTTTGTGACGTTATGGCCTTGGAGGAGTCTGATTGGGTGACAGAAGCGGTCCGCGTCAACGTGAGGAAGCCGGCGTCAGGTGGGAAGGGGAAGTGGGAAGGTGGTCTGTACGGAGGAGGTGGACCACTTGTGGTAGAAAGAGGAAGTGGCGGGGTTAGTGGAGGGGTAGCCTTCTTCTCCGGCATTAGGACGGTGAGGCTTGGGGAGGAGTCGGCCCGCTGGCGCACATATTGAGGTGACAGTGGGCTGTCCGGACCTGCAGAATAGTTGAGATTGGTCTCAAACACTGGCAGCTTCTTGACCTCTAAAGGAGTGAGGGGAGACTCGTCTGAAGCAGGGGAGCAGGTGACGGGAGATGGCGGGAACACCAGGAGCGGTGGTCGATGCGGGAGCAAGTTGGGAAAGGGGGCCGGAATGTCACAGCCGCCATCTTTTCCATGCTGACTCCTGGGAGCGCTGCTGATCGCCGTGTTAGTTGGGTGAGCGATGTCCAAAGCTGCCATCACCCCTGACGTCATTCGTTTATTCTCCTCACTTTGAGGGCGACACATGCCGGATGTAAAGAGGCCCAAGTTGAGAACCTCCAGCTTGGTTGGTTTGGTTACAGCGGTGGGTGGAGGTGCAGCATCATCGGGAGGAAAAAAGGTCATCTCCTCATAGACGGCCTCTGAATCCGCTTCTTCCGGACTATCGGGTGGCTCTTGGAGGCTCCGAGCTCGGGGCTGAGAGCCAAGCATCTCGATGTAGATGTCCTCTTCGTCCTGGACCTGGTAGGGACTTAGCGCAAAGCCCTGTGGTGCATCGAGGGAGGCCGCTTTCTGCATCATGCCGCTGGTGCGCGACAGCAGCGCTGTCTTGACGTCAGCGGGTCGAAGCTGGTGGAGGAGGGGCGCCACGGCGTTGATCTCCTCGTACGAGCCCGTCAGCTTGGTGTTGGGACTGCGCTTAGGCTTGGGTGGGGGTACCTTCCTCATGGTGGTGTAGTCATCGCTGTGGGGGCGGGGCTTAGAACCTGAGGAAAAATTGAGAACATTTTCATCTTGAAAACGGGGGAAAAAAAACTGAAATGCGATACACAGACTAGCAACCATCTGTCATGTCTTCTAAAATCAAGTGCATGTACCTGAGGGGTCTGTTGGGGACAGCTGGGACTTGGGGGGACTCCCAGCTGGTGAAGCGTAGCCTTCTGGAGTGGGACTCTCCTTGACCGCCATCACCAAGCCGGCACTAACCACCTCGTACGACGCGCTCAGGCGCGTGTTGGGGTCCCTTTTTGGTTTAGGGGGAGGTTGCTTACGAGGCGAGGAAGTGGCACAACAACCGATATTGTCCATGTTGGTGTGAGCTACTTGCTGCAGCGCTGGTTTGACTGCCGGGCCGCTGGTGAAGTGCGTTGTATTCTCCATAGCCAGGGGGAGTGGGACCGAGCTGGATCGAAAGTGCCGAATGACTCGGCTTCCCCCGTTCCCAGCACCTTCGTGGACTTTTCCAACTTTTTCCATAACCCTGCATGTCATATGAATAATTAGATCACTATACAGTCCAATTAAAATTGGAAATGAACTCTTCTGTCATCCATGCTGTAGCCACCCTTTAAAGCATTTTTTTTTTCACATATGAATGCTGCATTACAGTCACACATCAACTGTCATGCTACAAATGTGAACTAAGGAGGCCAATTGGAGGATAAAGAGACAAGAGATTATGTTTTAGATCTAATCTCCCCAACAGTAATTTGATCATATCCAGTTTGATATTTCCTACTCTAATCTCAGTGAACCATCTGTTCGTCCTATGATTGCATGCGGAGGAGGCCTGGGGGAGGGGCATGTGGGAGACTATGTACGTAAATGATGAGGGAAGGAATTTTAAATACCTACGGACATATTAAGTTGGTTCCACTGAATTTGAGCATGTGTAGCATTTCTTTCACAATAAAATTCTTCTTAGGAAACCTTTTATAGTTATCCAATTTAGTCACACGCCAATATGTGATTGTTTGTGTGCGTGTGTGTGTGTTTGCGGCAGGCAGCAGATGTCACATACACAAGGCCATTTTAAAGTCAGTGTGATCTTGTTCAACAATAAATTAGTATCCAAAACATTGCACAAATGTTTTTGATACAGTTCTTGTATCGGATCTCATGAGATTGTGCAAGTGTGCCTCATGCCGTGGCTTTTGACTATAAGTGTATATTTGTAAATGTAGCTTCAATTAACCTTCAGGAAAGCCTTTAGAGTCTGGATTGTTTTGTTATAAGGTTGTTTGAAGAAAAACTGATTATTTTGTAACGGGGGCGGTGTTACAAGTGTACAAATTGTAATCTGGCTGTGAATTTGCTATTTAGCAACTTTGCTAATTTATCAATGACCATGCATCACGGAGTTCACAAATCACCTTTTAACCGGTTGCTCCTCCTCCTTGCCAACAGGGTCGGGCCTCTCCCCGAGGGGCGGACTGCTGCCAAGGGCGGTGGCGAGGATGAGGCCGCTGTTGCCGTGGCAGCGCAGGCGGTCGCTCTCCCGCGCGATGTCAGATGCGTTCTGTATGACGAGGTAGTCGTAAGTACGTAGCCCCATGTCTTCCGCCCCCTGTAGGAAGCGATGCACGCTGCCCTCGTCCCTGTGCCGCGAAGACAACCGCCGCCGGACGCGTCGTCGGACTAGCCAACCACGTACCACTGAAAGGAAGAATTACACATATTTACAAAGAAATATCTCGAGTCATCAATATTCATCTTTACCTTTCTGGCAGGTGATGATCTTTTTATGCAGCTGGTAGCAGCGGTCGTTGAGCTGGTCTGCCTGCCAGTATTTGAGAAACACTTTACTGCTGCCCATCTAAACACACAAAAACGATGAGGTTTAAGAATATACAATATAGTTGCGGTGCAGAGACCCCGGCAACCTGTGAGACGATGGGAGTGCGGCGATGTATGACAGATGCGTGGGTGTGCACTGTTGACACCGTATTCAATTCCTTCATTTTAAAAAAAAAAAAAAAAGGGGCGGAAGGAGTCACGGCGGTATTTGGGAGGGGACAATCACAATGATGGGGTGAGTGACATCCTTCCAGCAGCTACTACTTGTAGAATGGATGTCCAAAAAGCCAACATTGTGAAGGAGTGTGTGTGTATGTGTGTGAGTGAGTGCGGCTGCAGCTGATGTGACCCTTGAGGTCACTCACTCAGACACAACAGCAGTCTGGCAGACGGGGAGCAAGAGGAGGCAGGGTGGATTGGTTCCGAGGGGTTCCCTGTTCATGTGTGCGTGCGTGTGTATGTGTGTGAGCGGCTACGAGGGAAGAATGATGATGAGGTGGGACAGCTGGAACGTGTTGACGAAGATTCCAAGGAATCTCTGACAAACAGGGAGGCGGGGGTCAGGGGATTAAGTCATTTGACAAAATCTTTTGTTGGCGATGGGAAGACAGAAAAAGGCGCACACCTGCCATCCCTGCAGTTTGGTCTGTTGCAGTACACAGCGACACTTCTCCTCCGCTGACAATTTCCTCTTGTCGCCCAGCGTTGGCACAACGAGATCTTTGTATCTGAGACGTACAAAGACAAATAAAACATCAGAGGAGAGAAGACAGTGTTCAACTTGAACAAGAGGCTTTAGTTGGGGAGAAACAATAGGTTCAAAGGTCAGGGGGGGTCAAAGACCAGCAAAACAGCATCTGTTCCTGTTGGGGTTGCCCGGGGCAACTGTGGCTATGAATGGTCATCAGAATGAAGACATTGGTCTGTTTTGTTTTTTTTGGTTTGGGAGTGAGACATGTTTAGTTTGATTATAAAAATGTGTCATGGTTGTGTTGGCAGAATCATGTCAAAGACCTTTTTGGAAAGTCTGCTCCACTCAAAAGATTGTGACGCAACACAGATTTGTTTTGAAGTCGTTCTAAGGAATGCGGACCAATAAATCAGCAGGATATCCAAAGGCCACATTACCAGTCCAGCCACTCAACATCAAGATAAGGACATGCTGAGTGCTAACCCTCTTCACTCAGCAACCCATTTGCAGCTGCGTCCGAGTTACTAGTGGAACTTTGAAGGTTGTGAACTGTTCTGGAATTCTGGCTAAATTTAATTTGATCATATTTAGAAACGATTGTTCCCAAAATAGTCATTCCATTTAAAAATTGTGCTATTTTTATAAATCATCTTTACAAAATACAATTATCCAGTGTAAAAACACAATTAAAATGTATCTACTAAAGAGGTATTGGGGGTCTACACTGCTTGGGTCTTCTCCATGTCATCTATTTTTTACCCATTGAAATTGATTGATAAAGAGCTTTTGGTAGTTGGATTGGGTTAAGTCACATTCTTCAAAACCAAGATTGCAGTTATTGCCTTAAGCGGGTATTCCCCAATCTATTCCCACCAACTTGGAAGTATACTGAAGACCGAAATGGAACAAAAAGGTCCAACCCGACCCGTAATTGATGAATTGACTGATTAAAAGGATGGCGTCAAAGCCTTTGTGCATATGTCAGCTATGTTGCATCCAAATTTATAATCATAACGCTGTTGGGATTGTTGATGCAGAGATGATGATGTCACACACATCAAATGAAGCAAATATAACAAGCAGATGGCTGTGAATCTAAATCACTCATGTTGTCATTTGCAAGCAAACGTGGGTTCGCTTGATTTGCGCTTGAACTCTGGCTAACCCTCTTCCTGTATGGAAATACCAGTTCGGCAGACAGCGCCCGCTATCCCCCACAGGGCCCATAAAAAACAAAAGAACTGTGTAAACCCATAACCCCCTCGATGGGGATAAGAAAACCTTACGTGGTCGCTCGATACACAAATAACACCCCAAAAGTATTCAATTTATAGTTCAACTAAAATCTCGTCTTAGAGTCAATTGAAATTTCAGCACCTAACGATTAACTAAAAAAAGTTTGGAGCTAAACACGCTACATAAAGGGTGTTTATCCGCCAGCCGGCAGCAATGAGGGTCCACTTGTCACTATCCACTCCATGTGATGGAGTCGTTTGAAGTGCACTGTGAAGAAATGCTGCAAACACTCCAAAAAGAGGGGCCGGGATTTACACGAGCGATACAAAACGTAGACAGTATTTGACCTCGCGTAACTGTCAGGAAATAAATTTGGCCACAAAACAGAGAGAATCATAAAAGGCAAATAAAAGCAATGGTAAAATAGATTTGCTCATAAATCTCCAGTTGCCAGGACACTAATGCAATTTCCTTAATACAGCCTCGAGGACTTTAGGGAAGCGGCCTGGATGTGTGTGCGTGTGTGTCTGTGTCTGTGTGTGTGTGTTAACAAGAACAAAGCAAAACTCAACCTTAACGGCTGACTTATTGCTCTGTTGTAGGATTTGGTCAAGGGCCGGGACCTGATCTTAAACGGGGGACAAATGGAAAAAGGGATTAGATCAGTAGTAGGGCAAAAAAATAAAAACTGATGTCCCTTGGGAGAGTGGAGACAGTTCATTGGTCAAGGCTGAGCCCAGGAGGGGATAAAAATGACACTTTGAGTTCCTACACTGTTTTATTCCAGCGTTTACATCAGGATAGTCTGAGACAAAAAGGTCAGAGTCTTTTCACAAAAATAAAAAGCATCACCTCAAAATCAGAGATGGGTGATAATTCAGTAAAAAAAAAAAAAAAGTTGAAATGCTTTTTCTGATGTGTCACAATTCCTTTACTTTTTAGAATGATCATATTTTCAAATTCAGTCGATTTGACATCCATTATTAAGTCTTTTTATCAGGAGGCCTTCCTCATGGGGATGACTTGACTCATTGGTTTGGAATAGGCATACTTGGGCCAGCCCAACTGCTTTTCCAAAAATGCATCAAAATTTGTTTGTGTTCATCATTCCTAACAGGGCCTCAAAATATGTTCTTATTACGGAATTATCGGGAAAGTTCAGCCCCTCAAGCCAGCTTCCTGGCACCTCCATTTCAAGTAGACATACTGGAAAGTCTCATGGACTCATAAATCAAAAGACACAGGAAGTCTACCATTTAAGTGTGAAGCAGCCATTTTAGGGTCATTTAGTGCAATTTCCTAGGGGGCTTCAAGAACAAACTTGTATTGGAGAGTTTTTCCAATTAGCCCCAAATTTGAACAATGTGTACAGACAGATAATTGCAGAAAACTGCTTCAATTGTTGCGTCTTTGGGAATGCTTCGATGGATGAAAAACGCAATTCTAATAACTGAGCCCTACAAAGTCCTGACAGGATGAAACATTTCGCCACTGGCCCGATTTAGATGCGGACATCCAAATACATACCCACAAAAAAAAAAATATATATATATAACGTGGTGAACTTCTACCTACCTTTTTATTCTCCATTTAGTCACAATAGAAAGTCTGACATCACTTCAGTAAAAGCCAGAGCAGGAGATATGATGTGATGTTGACGGTGTTGGGTAGTGGAAACTTTTTGGTGAGGGGGTTGGTGTGTGTGGGGTGGGTCATGTGATCAGCTTTGTCCTCTTTTATAATGTGGGAGGAATGTCCATGTTAATCCCTTCACTTTCTAAAGCAGACAATAACAGGGGATGAGAGAGAGTGACAGAGGAATGGAGAACCAAAAAAAGGAAAAAAAAAAAAAGCTTGAAGCCACATTGCCTCCAATGCTTGTAGGAATGTGAAGATGCAGGAGAGATGTTAAGTAAAATGCCAAAGAGATATGTCAGAGATTCTATTTCCTGGCAAAAAAAAAAAAAGCTATTCTGACATAGGAAGAAAACTCCGCTGAGGTAAATTGCTGAGAGTAGCAATGCAGTGAAGAAAAGAGGAGCGCTAATGATGTCAAATTGAAGTAGTGGAACACGGAGACCTCACACGCAACTCAATATATCCGTGTCACACTGACATGAGAAACGTGATAGTGGCGTTTATATGCTGCAATGGACTCCCATCATCCTCCTAAAGTGAGCCTAGTCCGGGTCCTAATGTGCTTCCAGCTACAACAAGGAAGGTTGCCGTGACCTCTGGATGCTGATGCTTATCTGCCTGCCTGCCTGCGAGTCATTCTGAGAACAGATGACATCATTGACAACTTCCCTCGAGTCGATCACTATTCGTATTTGTCACCTTCTCTCAATTAATACTCTCTCCACCATGTTGACTAAATTATTGCTTCGAAAACTGCAAACACAGTGTCACACTGACCTGCTGAGGAATCCGGGAAAGGACAGGCGAACGGGATAGCCGTAACGGATAGTGCGCACCATGTCGAGCACGGCGACATGGCGCAACTGGGCGGACACGTGGGAGCTGTCGAAGGTGTCAGCCTGACCGCTGGCATTGGGGCGCAGACATTCCACAAAATGGGCCGTGGAAGCCTGCAGCTTGTTGATCACCTCCGACAGTGAATTCTGCACAGAGGAAGAGGGGGCAGAGTGAAAAATTGTTACTATAGAAACAGGACTGCCCGTGCTTTGATTGAAGACCTAAATTGACGCCTGTTTGATCAAGTCTGTTCTTTGTTTGACGCAGTAGAAAAGAAAATGAGGCTCTCTGTTATACTTGGTAGTGTGACTTTGTTTTTTTAATCTTCAAGCCCTCAGGTCTTTCATTCGTCAAATACCAACAGGATTTCCTCGAAACCATTCACACTAATTCTAGTAAGTGTTGAATAAGAATAATGGCGAGAGTGGGGGGGGCAAATTATCAAATCAAAGTTATGTACCAAAGGAAGTTGTGATATAACTGACTTCCTGTGGCCCAAAACAGAATATGTGGTCTGAAAATATTTGGGTTAAAAAAACAAGAAAGATTTTAACCCAAAATATGCCAAGAAGATTTTTTAAATTCAATATTTTTGGCAGAGTTTGGATAACCAAGAGTATAGCATAGTATACAGTAGTACGAGAATAAATTGCAAAATCTTTGGAAGAAAATTGCCAATGCAATAAAAGATTAAAATTGTATTTCTTTCCATAAACAAATACCAAATGAAATTAACTGAATTAATATTACCTGAAAAATAACGAATGTTATGAGGAAAAAAATGTGTATAAGAATTAAGGAAAACAATGGAGGAAACCATTTTTGGAGACAGAAAGCACTATCAGAAAAACTGAAATATTTTCCAGGAAATATATAAAAATATTAAAAGTTTTGTGCTGAGATTTAAGTTCTAAAATTTCAAAATAATTTGTTGTTGTTTGTGTAGTGTTACAAGAAAAATGCGAGGAATCATATTGATATTCTTTTGAGTAGAAATACTGAAAAATTCCAACCTGTCCTTTCTTTTTAATGTTGCACCAATCATCCTTTGGACTCAAGCACCCTTAAACCCACATGACAACAACTGCATGCTTGGCCACTTCCCAAACGTCACCCTCACACTCGGCATACCTTCCGATTCCCGCCCCTCGACTGCGAGCGTCATCGGCAGCCCTCACATGGCCGAATACGCGTGTGCTGGCGGGATTCGCAGGAATTCACGTCACACAGCACTTGCTGTCCATTGTTCATTCATTCATGAGGAGGTCTTCAAGCATGGTAAAGCATCATTCTTCAACCTCCACCCCCCTCCCCCCTCCCCTTCCCTGGGGGACTCTTGGACCACGCGCCCACAAGGTCACTGTGATTGTGAAACACACTGGCCTCATTCAAAACACAGGCGCTCTTTCTCCAAGGCGCCTTCTCCGGACTTGCATCACCGGCAGGCACTGCGCTTCCCTATTTTTAACTAATATTATTGTTAGGTAACTAAAGTCACAAGGCTTTAGGACTACGTCGATGAAAGTAAGAGGAAACTAGAGCCAAAAATGTCGATTCCTTGAAAACAAGATTGGACGGACCTAATATACAGACTGCATCAGAAATATCGTTACGCAAATAATAACGCTTGTTGCTCGAGTGATGGATGTGCATGTCGTTACCCTCAGCTGGACCGCCACTGTGATGGGACCGCAGCGCTCTAATCGTTGAAGGAAGGAGCTGGAGCCTTTCTTCTTCAAGATCTGACAGTTGAAACAAAGTCGGAGAGACACACGAGTAACTACAAACAACAAGATTTTGGATGATTTGAAGGCAATGTGATTTGGAGACGAGCTCTCATTGCCATGGCAACCCCACAGCATCGTGTGAAGTGGTGTGGTAAAATTAGGGGACTAGCTCCTTTTTTTGTGTGTTTTGCTATTTGAAGATAAAACCGCCGCCACTGCTGTCAATTTATCGCTTCAGCTTATGACGTTAGCGAGCATCACATTGCTTGCTCTTTAGCTTAGAGGAAGAATACAGCTCGAAAGTTCACCATACCACTATGACACCATGAGAGATGGGAAGAAATCAACAGAGATCACAAGACCTCAGTTTAACTGATCTTGTAATTGTTTTGACATCAGCGCACTTGGGAATAAGGTGCACAACATAAAACACACATTTGGCCTTCTCAGAAGCAAAGTATCATTTTTCACCAATTTAAAGCCTGATTTCACATCTTTCTTTTGAATTCATTTCAATTTGTGTCTTGTGTCTTCAATTTGTCACTTTACAGGGTCTTTTAAAAGTTTTACTATACAACACTGACAGTTTTACCATTTAATATAGAATTTGTAGGAGAAAAAAAAATCTGAAAGCCGTTTTCTCCTTTCTCAAGTAGATGTCAGCTAAGTATGAAGGTTATAATACAGTATGTTTAGATAAAGTTATCATAGAGTGTGTTGCTTTCGGGATGTCCCATTGTAAGCACAACATTGTGGCCATGCAATCGTAATCAGCACACTGAGTTTCGCATGCCTGACTCGACACATGGTATTTATTTGCTTATAGCGAGCCCACCGCTGCCGCATTACCCGGTGTTACTCTACAAGCCTGGAAGGGCAGAACTGGGTGTTGCAAGGCTCCTTATGTAAACTCGTGCGCAAAATGGCTAATGAGCCACAGAGACAGAAGGCCGGAACCCCAGGAGGGGTACATGAGCAGGAAGTGTCTTTAGTCACATGTGCGTGAGGGAAATGAGCTTTCCAAAACAACAAAACTTATGAAATAGAAAAATGGACTAGAACGCATCCCATCATTTGATGAAAGATGACCTTTTGTTAAAATGGGAAATTAAATTAATCTCAATTGTGCCCAACAAAGTTTGTGCGCGTGGGCACGCAGGGTGGCCAGACTTTTTATTTTTGGCAATTTGGTTCATACAAACAAATCCAATTCCCAGAGGTTTATAAATAGTCTGTGTTGGGAAGTAGTTGAAATCAGACCATCGTGTTTGTTTCTAAAAATACAATGGTTCTATTTCCATTGATTGTTAGCATCCGCCTAATTCTAATAACAAGCTCATGACTGGTTGTATCACGGACATCCTTCCACTCATCAATTAGGCCGTGGCTACTGAGATTTATTTTGGTAAGTCCCGAACACACTGCTTTGTGACCCAGCATACCTTGGTGAGGTCATGGTACCCGCGGTGGGGTTGGGGAGGCGTGCTGGCCAGGTTAGGTGATGGTGGTGGTGTCCTGTTGATCTGCAGACAAGCTTTGGACCCCCTGAGACCAACCCGGCCCTGGGCCGTTGGGACCAGAGAACCGGTCTGAGTCAACTTGGCTAGGAAGAGCTGCCGCAGCAACACGCTCTCGCTGGCTGTAGGGTACAAAGCACACAGGGAAGAAAACAAGCATGAAAAGAAGCAAGCGCATTGGTGGAAACTGGGGGGTGGATGGGAGAAGAATCAAAGCCGGGGAGTCAGGGTGGGAGGGCCCCATGTAAACAATTAGAGAGCACATGGACTTTTCCAGAACAACACGTTTACATGACATTAGAAACATTTAATTGCTGGGTTAGGGCAATTGACACACGTGGGAAACAATCCAAATGAAAGATACACAGAACAGGAAAAAAAATGACTGATGGATCCACAGGCACTCAGTCCGACTGACACATCAACAGAAAAATGTTAATGGGACCGAAAAGATACCCGGAAACGCTTTAGTCCAACTTCAAGATACACGGAAATGTCTTAGGCTGACTAAAAGATACACAAAAACATCTAAAGTATGTTTAAATCAAATATATATTGAAAAAATTCGATTCTGAAAGATACACGGAAACATGCTAGTCCGGCTTGCCTTAGTCTGACAGACAGATTTACAAACACTTATTTGTCCGACCAAAAGACACTGGCGGAGCTAGGATTTTTTTCCTTGGGGGGCTCATGGGGTGGCCAAGGATATATCAGGTCCGCAAAAGCAAAGATTTTTTATGTTTTTTTTTTTTTTACAAATTCCCAAATTCTTCAGAAAACACTAATGAAGATTCAATATATATCCCATATAGGGAACAGGGGAAAATGTAGAGAAAAAAAAACTGGAAAAAATAATATGCATATTACCACAAGTCAATTATCTGGCCTGGCACCCAAGGAGGTACAAGCATGATACGGCTCCGCCAATTCCAAAAGAAAGACTGAAATATTTGTAGACTGACCTAAAAGATATGCATAATATCTAGATTCAAGTGAGAGATCCATGGAAACATTAGCTGACTGATGAGTCATAAAAACGAATTCGACTGGCAGGTGCCGGGAAATACCATAGTCTGACAAAAAAAAAAAAAACAATCCCTCCAAAAATCCCCTTATAAAAGAGATTGAAAGATGTCATAGCTATTGTAGATCAAGTAATATCTTATCGAGCAACAACAGAAAGCTCACTGAACAAAAAATGCAACAAAGTGAGTGAGAGGGAATATTTGATTATAGTCAGGTAATGAGCAACAAGAAAAAAACAACAACAATCATTTAAGTATTTTAAGGACTTAATTACACAGCTCTTCAGGGCTAATTGTCTTTTGATTTAAAGCAATCACTTACATAGATCTCATCAACTTCTAAAAGCTTAAAGGCTTAGCGAGGGAAGTCGCAAGCCGCATTCAGAACAGAACCGGCGCACTGTGAAGGACTGGAGGCTTCTCATTCGTTTAAATTAGCGCCAGTCAAGTGGGGCAACTCAGGGCACCGACTTCGGGTCGTCACGCTATGCTCGGCAACAAAACGTTGGTCAGTTCCTCAAAGTCGAATACAGCTTTTTATGTGATTGGAATAATTAATGACGAGTGTGTTGCGTTTTCTCAAAACTGTTCTGAAAACCGTCCTTGTATTTGACGCATTTTGGTTCTCTGCTTCCATAGTCCATACCGCAATTAAAAGATTAAAACAAGGATAGTCAAAATATTATGAGAATATATTTGTGATAGTAACATAATGTCATCAAGTCATACTATTTAGAAAAATAAATGAATGTACAAAAAAAACCAATTTGAAGACAAAGAAAATGTTAAATGTGAACTATTAAAAAAATATTTGAAAAAAAATGACTTTATACAGCTCTGATTGATTTGATTAGCTTGGCAGGTATTTCATGCTAAATTGGTGATCAGTTGTGTCATAATTAGCAGATCATGCAATGACGTCATTGATGGGCTTTGCAAAATAAGACATTACCACAAACACAATCTTGTTCACTGCTTATTTCTATTTTTTCCAAACAATTTTTTTCTCTATTTTTCATTTTCAGTGTGGCCCTAATACGCCTCACGTCCCAATGCAATCTCTGCATTGTGTTAACACCTTCTGTTTGCGATTTGAATGCCTGCGCTCGCCTGGTCGCTGGAAGGAGGACAAGGGCCAAGTGTGAATGAAGGCCGGGCCTTTAGAAGATTAGCCACATCATGGAAATTGAAGCAATTAGGCTGCTGGACGCACAAGCAAGGCTGGCAGTGGCACAACGACTCGTCTGTGTCTCGGGAGCTGCGACACCTCACATCTGGCACCTTCATCGACAATACATGCACACAGACACTGCTGTCTGCAGCATACGCCGTGACACACACACACACACACACACACACACACACACACATGCCCTCAGACAGAGAGTGTTTTGGAGCGCTGTTGGTTTAGACATGAGTGGATCTTTGTGATTAAGTATGCGCTGACGCAACAATGTGCTCATATGCGCGCTGCTCAGCGAGTACTCACACTTCATCGTAAACAAGATGTTCTGAGGAAGGGAGTCCTTGTTTTTTATGAGTGATCCTGTGAGGTCATAAGCAATCTGAAAAAGGAACAACAACAGAATTAGGATTGTTTTCACCGCAAACCCGAGGGGAAAGTATGTTTTAAAAAGATCACGTCTGGAGGAAATGGCCCGACACATGATAATAACAAGGCACAAATTCGAATAAAGTATTATGAAGTTCTACTGCACTTGTTGGACATGACGTAGATTATTTGGATGAAAAGAAAAACAGTTTTTATTTGGAAAAAAAAAAGCTCTTCATATTAATATTCTTTATAATAGAAGCAACTAATGGAACATTCTGTTTTCTATGAGGTGGCGGCTCTTTATTATGTCCGCGTAAAGGGTGCCTGGGTCAACGGGACTAAAAAAAACAACTTGTTTTGCATTTTCGCTGAAAGAACGGTAACATAAAAGCACCGTATTCCACCTTTTTCGTAAATGTCTAAAACTTGTATGACTCGATGAATTAGGATTCTAAACGAGGTCTTGCTTTTATTCCTCCGTAACATTGCTCATAAAGCAGACCGCAGCAAATTTTGCGATTCGGGGGCCATTTATTATTATTTAACTGTATAATTAGGATTTCATAAACACTGGACAGACAAATATCCATTCGATCTTATCGGGTATTGCGTGTAACTGTGTCAAGCTCACTTATGTTGTGCTGCTTTTCCATTGCTCAACTAGCTTCGGGCATCGTGAAGACAACACCGGATTGGAACATGCATCGGTTCAAATGAGACAACAAATGTTGCCGTTTATTTTTCTGACCTGTCCTGTATAATGGCGGACGGTAAAGGTGGGGCCTTGATCTTTGGGCGGGGGGTTTCCATTGCCATCTTTGGTGGTGAAGGAGAGGCCGTGCGTCGGGTTGGACTCCAGCTGGCCGGACAGCCTCTTGTAGAGGTTCTGCTCCGTCGGCCAAAGACTCTGACTCTCCTCGTCCAATACGCTGAGCAGTCCTTGAGGCTTCTGCTTTGCAAAGAGACGCCGCCGTTGTTAGGCTACCATTCATCCACGGCCGGAACGTAACGTTTGTTACAAAAATGATTTCTAATTATTGTGTTTATTTCTATTGTGCAAAGGGGATGCATATCAAGATGACCTGGCCAGAGAGGGTCATCGCATTATAGACATGGCAAGTTCACAAAGTTAACACGAGCCCGAATGGACAATACCTGGAGAAAAAAGTCCAGAGTAGATGGATGGTTGCTGGGGGATGGCGAGGTCTCCATGGCGATGCCCTCCTGTAGACACTCAGCCTGCTCCTGCTGGAATAGCACCTCGGAGACGTAGCGCCTCAGCCGCTCGTTGGTCATGTTGACACACAGCTGGAACGCACACAACAAACGCTTAATAAATCTTCATCGCACATGGAGAGGGTCTTTTTGTTTGACAGCCATTACAAAAACAATTTGGGGGGCCCCTCAATGGGATGTAATTGATAAAACTATACATGTAGTGAAATGATTAAAAGTGAAAGAGGCCTTCCTCAAATAACGACACACGAGTCGTACCAGGAGTTAAAGTACGGTTCTCGGCAGAGGAAGGAATGGAACAAAAGCTGTGTGTTGCGATCTTGTGGGGAAGTCACAAGTTTTACGGAAGATATACATCTCATGCTTTGAACTCTAGGAAAACGCTTAAACATGAATTAAGGGCATCTTTCACGGTAACGAGTAAATTGGTCGATTACGTCCTTACAAATATCAGTTGAATAACGGGCCGACCTTTTGACCTTTTTCAGCAGTTTTACACAATGCTGGTATAACTCCTTATTGCACATACATGGACTACTTTTAAAATGGTAGTTTCTCACCCTCAGAGCTATTCCACACGTGACACCAATCTCTGACTCCCTTTGTACGATGCATCTCCTTTACAACTCGAGCAATTCACGTCTGATCAAGCTCACGTGTACGTTCCGCTTAAAATAAACAATGCACTCGCCCACTGTACATCCTGTTTGCGACCGTGACGGAAAATCATGTGACTCAATGGAGCCGAAACGGATGTAAACAACAAACAGGACGGGCCTGCAGATAACGTTTACGGCCCGAGTGCACTTGGGTACACAGGTGAGCGCACTCCTGTTTTTCTCTCAACTGTGTTTGCCTGCTTTATTTCGGGCCGTGTCGCAGCGGGTGCTTGATTGAGTTAACTCATTAGCAAAGTGCTGAGCAGGTACAACACACACACACGCACAAATCTTTGATTAACAAGCACTAATGACCCTGATCATGCTGTGTGACTGAGTGTATGTCGGTCAGTGCCTGTGTGTACAAACAGTGTGAGGATTTGTGTCAGTGACATGTGCACGACAATGAGGAGGGATTACACTTATCCATCCATTAATCCTTTGTTTTCGATTGAAGCTCAAACTTTTAAGTATCAGAAAACATTTTTACTGAAATAATGATCTCTTCTTCATTTATTCCCCAAATGAGTCACCCAGTTTGTCTTTGAAATATAGATTTATAAACCACCAGACTAATAACTAACAGATTCTTGTTGGCATTAGGGTTAGGGAAAAATATCAACTCAGTCAATCACAAAAATATGTCGCCCTTTTATAAAGTTATGCGGAAACGAGCCAACAACAAACAACAGCAAACAAAACATACCGATTGACTTTGGAATTTGCTCTTGAGAGCCATTATTTTTGTTCATGGCGGAATTCCTGCGCAGTACTTGTACAGGATTATTTGGCCGAACGAGCACACGAGTGGAGTTGTCAGACGCTGTTAATTAACACAGAAGGAATGCCAACACACAGACAGTATTGACTGGGTCGTCTCAATCTTATTCCTTCGCACTTCTTACTCTCCTCCTGACCTTCTTATTACTTGGATTAGACAACATGTCGAGGACACGCAAGGACACACACGCACACACACTACAGTTGATAGAATGCCACAGTCTATTGACATTGCATGCCAAAAATGAGCACACGGTATGTTTACACCTCAGACAATAGGCGCTGAACAGATTGTACCTTCATCAAAAATTTCATACATGACTGGCAGAAACAAAGCACGCAAAAATGCTGCTTGAGTACGGGTAAGTACATATTTGCATAGATTAGCACTTTGCAAAACAAACAAATAACGGAACGCATAAAGTCTACACCGGTTGCTTAATTACCTTTATGTAAATAACAGAATGTAAAAGAGTCTTAATTAGTCGGTAGTTTTACCCTCAAAAAGGGCTCGGGGATAGTTGCATTCAGACACTCATTGTTCCAAAACACGACTATTTACGTAATTATTTACACGTGAATGTCAGTTTGCTGTTGCCATTGTGATTCACACACACAGACACACAGAGACACACACATGCACAATAAGCAAGCCAAATGAGGTTGTCGGGTCATGCGAGGACGAGTGAAAGTCAAGCCAAGTCAACCGCAGGCTTCACATGATTCGTTACAATTAGAGACTAAAAATGTTCCAGAAGCAGACGATGACTGTCATACTTCTTTGTAAATGATTAAACCACATTCCAGAGATGTCAGTCAATCATGTTAGTCTTCGGAACGTCACAAGGTTGAATTGTACAAATAGTTAAACAAGCGTTGGGTGTTAACAGTATAATATAGGCAAACTATTTTTGCAAATAATACACAGTTAATGTCACGTATTCTTAAACAAGGTCACAGTATAATAAATCATGTCAAGTGAAAGTTAAAGCAAAAGTAAATATAAAGTGGATGAACGCACAACATTTCGGATCATTGTCATAAGCAAAACTATTAAGATTATTTGGAATGCTGCAATGGTGTTATTTTTTAACAAATGCTTTATGAAAAAAAGGGAAATGTTACAAGGTATACCTAAACACAATAACATCCTAATATGTATTGTAATTGTTTTTCTAACCTGTTCATATCTATTCCTCTGAAATTCTTCAAAACCAAAGACATCCAGGATTGCAATTTCAAAGGCAGGGTCACTGAAAGACATTTAGACATCGAAAAGCATGTCAGACACATTTTCTTGAGCACATACATCATCATTGACAGCAGCTTTGATAAAGATTTTTTTACTTGGTGCGTGCCATGGACACTGTGAACGTAGTAGTACATTCTTTTGTGTGTACGTAAACAAGATAAAAACATTCCGGAAGTTGAACTTCAGTTATCTAACTGTGTAAAACTGGCTTGGCAAACGTGCATCCTCCAAGGTTATTATAGTCAATTAAAACTGAACATTTTGTTCATGAAATAAAATAAAAACAAAAATGTCCTTCGTTATCGTCATCATGCAGTTTTTTTTTTTCAAAAATAAAAACTAAAAAGAAAACAACCAAAAGCTAAACCAATAGTGTTTTTAAAATAAATAAAGCCACCCTGAAAATTGATTAAAACTAACCAAATAAAAAATTTTAAAAAGTAAATTACAAACTAACCATAATTGAAATGCCAAAACCATGATAACGTGCCCTTAACACACTGAACTTAGCTGGGCGCAGTGTGCCGTCAGAGTAGTGTCGCCGTGAATTATCAAAGCCAGCAAGGTGAACTAATTTGAATTTGCATTGAACTCTGCCAAGCTACTCGTTTTGAAAGGTCAGGCATCAAAGTAGACGCTCCCAAAACTGAGGGAGGACTTGGAACACTGCTGGAAATTAAAAGCCATACAATGTGACAGAGTTCGTCCTAACATGCAAATAAGAGCCACCTCTGATGTAAGATAAGACGACACAACAATGTTAAGCACGTGCGCGAGTATGATATGACAAACATCCCCTTAAACCTTGGGAGCGTCCCCGAATATGATGTTTTGCATTTTCCATTTCACTCTTGAGTGTTGACATTCCCTGGATGTCATGAGATTCAAACTATTTGACGCCGCGCTACCAGTTTACTCGCAATGTCGATGCGGGCCTTGAGGCACTTACCACCACGGTGAGTTTGCGGGAGGCCCCCCGGTCTTGATGTGCCGACGGAAAATGACTCCCGTGGGAGCCCCTCTTTTAGACTGCTTTTTGGGGAAACGTAAGCGCCAAACCAGTGTGCGCTAATGACAGGCGGTAAAAAAGTACTAGGTGGGGCCTTGATTGACATGGGCCACGTTGTGACATAACGACTTTGTGACAGCTTTGACCCCAGCGTTAATTCCATGCCGCACGGGTTACCGCAGTTAGACAACACGAGGAAATGGATCGAAGACACGCACCAGTTAAATTCTCACGTTCTGCTCGAGTACATTTTACAAGCCGACTCGCGAACGTGCACCACGGTGATGTTGCAAGTGATGATTAGGGGGGCCCATCTCAAGACCACAAAATCCGCTTTTCATTACAGACACAGAGGCACTGTTTTTCACTTCCTCTAGCAAATCATTATGCTCGTGTAGAAAACAGATATTTTTAAAAGCGCTCACAAACATAAAATTCTCCCCAGCTCATTGTTAAAGCTGGCATACAATAGAAACAAAAACTGTACACCATAATAAGTGTAAGTACTGTATTTTGGATAAATATATAAACAGTACTGGAAAAATATGTAAAATATCTATAGCTTCAAGAAAATATTCTTTGTCAATAAAACCCAAAGGACTTAAAATATACATTTTCACTTGCCGTGACTTATCCTGTTTTCTCATGACGCTACGAACTCTGACACGACGTAACCAACCACTGTGACAAGAGTCCTTACCAAACACTGTCGTCGTGTCCTTGCAGGTAGTCGTTGATGCAGTTGACCAGGTAGCTGAAGAGTCGTCCGTAGATGGCCTTGGCCAGTTGGTCCCTGTACTGCTGGGCCATCTCCACCGTGTGGCGTCGTGTGATCACATCACCTGATAGGAAAGGATAGGTTTAGAATGTGATTGATGACACTCCAATCTAGGACTTAAGTTATATGAGGCCTTTAAACGGTGCGAGACGGTACCTTTGAAGTACTGAACATCAGAGGTGAGGGCGCTGCTTAAGTCACTGCAAGACACCTGCAGCATTCCGGCCACTGTCAAGAAACGATGCTGTTATTTATTTATTATTATACGTATATATTTATTATTTTTTTGGGGTGATATTTTAAAATATACTAATTGATTCTATTGATTCTATTGATATAAAGAAGATACAACTTTGCTTTTGCAATTTTTGACTTTCATCTGAAATTCTTTTTTTTAAATTATATAGGGCTGTTAATATTTATTTACTCACTAATATCAGTTTGTTTTTTTATCCAATTTCATTTCCTCTAAGAGAATTGAATATTTCCTCTTTTTTCAGAATGGTCCTTTATAAAACACTAACAAACAAAATCTGATCAATCAAAACTGAATGCCCACTGCGCTCTTGAACTACAATTAGAATGCCTTTATCGTCATTGCACCAAAAAAATTCCTCATTACAAAGCATAAAAGATGAGTGTGACTGGAGATAGTGCTGAGTATGTGTGACATCATGATGACCTCATGTGAGGCTCTCGCTAAATCGATCGGTGGCAGGAAGAATCATGAGGGGATTTCTCAGCAGAGCCCAAAATAAAGAAAACGCGGGTGATAGCGAGCCAGAATTCCTTTGCTGACTTCACATGTCTCTGACATCAGCCCGCTTACTCGCTTAGGCCCATGATGTCAGTTGTTTACCGCAGCACGGGGGCCGTGGAGGGGCTACTGGATGAGTAAGCCTCAGAGTGAGAGATGAAAAGCAGTTAATCGAGTGCGAGTGTATTTACATGCGCGAGTTACCATCACCACGGTTACCATGCAACAATCTGGAACTTGGCGCGTGCCAACGGCCCGCCAGGCGTGACTTTGGAAGACCGAGATGAGAAGCCGAGGACAAACGATGACGCGGTTGGGTGCTTCTGAAGCTTCGTGGATGAAATCGGACCCCGATCATATGCTGGCTTGCGTGTGCATTTGTGTGTGTGCTGACCTCTCTCAAGCAGCTGCAGGTCAGAAGGGAAGGCGCTATCGGCGTCTGTCAGCGCAGTGAAACGCAGATCCCCGATATGGAGCACGGCGGAGAGCAACATGAACACGGAATCCACTTCCTGGTTGACAGAGATGGTCAAAATGAGGTCAACACAAAGATTGTTTTTAGAATAATACATTCTATGGGACCCACTGGTCCAAACACGATTGATAGTGATTTTGGAAAATGGAAAAAACCATAAAAGCGAGCCTTTTTTGGCGCTGAATGAAGGGAAAAAGCATCACGAACAACCTTACAGGTTTCATTGTATCATCACAGTAGGACAACAAAACACATTTTATAGTTATTCAGATGCAAAATAATACTTTCTGAATGACAGTGACATAGTGGAGTGTTTGGATTTGTACGGGGGTCACGATAGTGCATTGCAAAGCGGAAAAACAAGAAAAACAGACGCCATTTTGGATGACCTTCACCTCTTCACCATTCTCAACACATCAACCTTCATCCCTCCATTCGCACACTGCCACCATCCTCCTCTACTGTACCTCTCTGCCCTTGAGAAGAGGATTCTTAATGGAACACACCATTAGCCATTGCTCAATCTCCGAGGGGGGGGTGGGCATAAATTTGAGGTCGTATGTGCGTGTGTAAGCATTACTCTGGCAGAAGGATTTTATTGATACCAGTATCAATACTTGTGCAGCTTATCTGTATTCTGGTCACTGGCACTCCCTCATTTAGTATGTACAGTATAGCCAGCCCTCAATTTGGCCATGATCTTGTTATTTACTGTATCATCTGCACTCCTTTCAATCCGTACAAAACAACAGCAGGTTTACACTGACTGGCCACGACATTATAGGCCTTTACAAAGATAGCGCCCAGCGTCAGGGAGATAATTAATTTAATCAGTGTCTTTCATTATGCTTGTCACTGAGGTAGACATTGCTAGAGTATAAGGCAACCGCACGGTTGCACAAGTGTGCTAAAAAGGCACACCCGAGCAGCATGAGTGTGTGCATTGCATGATGGATGCGTGGTCATGTGAGCAAGGTTTTTGGAGAAGTGGTTTGCTTTAAAACCGTTTTTGTTGGGTTACGATAGTGGCTCTTTTATACATGCATAGAAAAAAAATAGAAAAAGTGACTTATGAGTAGTTTGTCTATAGAGAAATGTTGGACCCCACCATCTTTAAAGGTGCCCTGGGTTAGATATGCAAAATAATCAAAATATTAGAAACTTACGCTGCTTGCTGCAGTGAAAACTATCACATTTTTTCCCCCCAATACTTTGTTTTGGAACTTATCAAAACAGGTGTACCTACTCAAATTGTTTTTGCAAGTAACAAGTCAATACTTTAAAAAAAAAATAAATAAAAATAAACACTTGAGCATTAAGGTCATGTCAATACCTGCTTGTTGAAGCCCACAGCTTGAAAGGCTTGCTTAAGAGCAGCAAGACGCTCCCTGCTTTCCGTAGATGCTGCAGCCACAGGAGGGCTCCCCCTGGGTAGTCCTCCACTAAGATACCTTCACAACAAAACAAACTTGCAGGTTGAAAATGGACACAAATATTGTGTTTGATCCCATTATGAAGTGATGTGAGAACACACTTATGAGCCAAGATGTTACTGAGGTAAAGCGGGCTCTTCTCTTCAGGTGACAGGCCCTCGGCCATCAGGTAGAAGATGTTGAAGTTGTGTTGGTGAAGAGGACACTGAACCACTCGAGACTTCTCTAGCATGTATGTGTACACACGTGCTGCAACGTCAAGACAGGTTCACATAAATAAATCTTTAGTAAATTGCGACTGAGTGGATGATAATATACTTATTGGTCAAACTAACTGGAGGAAAGCAGGCAAGTAGTAGTGCATATATGAGGTTTTACCGCCCCCTGCTGGAATTTCACATCATCGCACACAAAACTGTAGTGCATTTTGCTCAGCAGTTAATTTTTATTTTAGTACATTTACAGTGCAATTTGCTCAGGCAGACTGAATTTATTTTTATCATTATAGTATTTCTTTATTTAATCATGTATTTATTTATACATCTATTAATATTATACATTTATTGATCAGAATTAAATTGGAAATTAATTTGTCACCCTTTGTGCACTTTGCAAGGGTTTAATTTTCTGAGTTCTGGTTAGATTGTTTAATGAGTGTAGACAATTTTCAACAAATACAACAGAAAATGTACTTAAATAAATACTAATAATAAAATGTGAAAAAAAATATCACATTTTCATTCATTTGAAATTCAACAAGGTTCATGTTGTAAACAGACAGCTGAAATGAAATCCCCATTTTAAAGATGCATTGATTACCTCTAAGCAGTGTTCTCCTCTTCTCACAATACTGGATGGTCAACAGCTTGATAAAACGACTGGAGTTGTTGTTCTTCTCTGTCCTTGCGTGCCCCATAGCCTCCAGAATACAATTCACCTGCATCATTCAAAAAATTTTTTACATTTGAAATCCATGTTTGCCCCCGTTTTAATTCCCACCACCAGGTGTCAGTGTACTTCTAAACACTGTCTCTTTAGTAAAGTACAGTGGAGTGCAGTATGCCAAGTGGTCTCTAGATGATAAGGCAGCACACTGACCCAGATATCACCAGCATGCATGAGGATGACTTCATCACGGAACACGGCGCTTGTTCTCATGAGCTACACGCTTTGTTAGCCAGCGGGGAGACTGAGAGGCAAGAGCTGAGCAGGATTTAAGAGCGGCAAACACGTCATGACACCACTACCAAAGGGAATTACTACAAAACTCACTAATACTCAGCCTCGCAGGACTAAAATGGACATTTTGGTTTATTGCATGAGCGGGATCCTTGCGTATTGTGAATGAAGCCTTCAAAATGTAGAAATAACTAAATAAGAAATCCAAAGATTCAAACTTACGTGTTTCATTCTGGATTCCAACGCGAAGCCTTTAGGGTTGGATCTGGCTGTCAGGTGTCGCACGATGTGCTTACAGGCCTCCGTTTTCCCTGAACCACTTTCGCCACTATAAGACACAAAACGGAAAAAGTAGACAAAGAGTCAATGTCATCCACATTGATGATATTTGTAATTTGCATACATTTATATTTCCATCATTAGTGAAATCCCCGTAAGTGTGTTTCTAAATGCATGAAACATGTTTCAAGCTAAATGTCGAACACAAATACTGTGAATTTCTTTATAGTGGACTTCCAGGATATTTGCATAAAAGCTTCAGAAAAGCCAAACTGTGCCCCATATAGGTTATGTTTTAACATTCTCAATGATCCCTTTCTCACAAGAGTAGGTGTTCAGTGTTAGTCATCACTATGTGTGTCATCACATGCAGCACGACATCATCCACCCACTTCTTCATTAAAACCACCATCCTACAGCTGCTTATCTCGTACCCCGGCTCCAGTGCTCGGCACAGCCCACGTAGTGTTACCGCCGTGGCACATCTCGAGGCATGTTGTACGACATAAGGTACCGACCGCCGTGTTGCGTGTCGTGACACATCCGCACACAGATGCAGCAGATGGCTGCAGAAGGTCAGAAGGCCTCCCTAATGACAGGAGTGCGTTGTTCGCTTTGTGAGTCCCGCTGAGTGCCAGCCTCTTTTCTTTGAACACTTATTAGACTCCAAGGGCATTCGGTTAGCAAGCTGGCCTCGGGGATTATGGCCCTTGATTGAATGTCTGTAAACATGGAAGGAGTGTGCAAGGCCAGGACCTTTGCAGCTTTGGGGTGGCCAATTGCACTTTACAGTCTTGAGGAAAGGCAGATATTTTGCTTCATCACTTTGGATTGGATTGGGGATGATGGAGAAAGGTTTAAGGTTCAGTTTGTATTGGTTTCTGGTGATGGATAAGAAAATTGCAATGTGTCAATAAATAATGATGATAAAAGAAAAATTACTTTCCTGTATTGATCCACCTGAGAGGAAATAACACTATTATTGTTGACAGCGCACCTACACTATGGCATAAATATTGGCTTATCCTGATTTTTTGCGTCAGAACAGTCTTCACTGTGTTTGTCGATTTAATAGACTTGACTTCACCAAGCTGGGCGTCCCAGAGCAGCGAGGGCGTTTCCTTGGAGATGTTCCCGGCGGAGTGACAATTAGGTGGCAGAAAATCCGTTTAAATCTTCTCCTACTCAGACCATGTTATCGTTAAAAACTTGGGCTTTGAAACTGATGCCAATACTGTTTCTGTGTACAGTATTGGTATTTTAAAAAACATCCGATACCGAAACCACATCCCTTTAGCTGTCCGTTCGTGTGGAAATACTATAAATGAATAAATAAATACAATTCACAAGTCCTTGCTGCATAAATCAGGAAACAAGAAAACACAGACCACAAGAATATATCTCCTGTCTTTTTGAAAAATGTCTAAGCAAAACCAGCAATTGTGAAAAAGAAGCGAGATAAGCAAGAAATGAGAAAAAGAGAGCAAACGGCAGGACGAGAAAGGTCAATGTCCTAGCATGGATGTGTGTGTGTGTGCAAGTGTGCGTGCATGTGAGGGAGATGGATAGCCTGTGGCCAGGGTGCATTAACTCACTGCCAGATTGGTTACAACTCAGCAGGAATGCTACGGGAGAGCTGAAGCGAAGCGTAATTGCAATCAAGGGGCGGCCTCCATCAGGCCAAGTACAAAGAGTGTGACGAGCCTCCAAACACACTCGTCGCTGTGCGTGTGAACGCTAAACACACTATTTATTTCTCGGGGGGATGTTTAACAGGTGTTGAAACAGAATGGGGCAAACTTTATTATCTGTTTTGCAATTACTTTGCTCCGCTGACTTCTTTTGCTTCAGTGCAACTAGGGCGGTTCGCGTTGGGACACAAACCTCAGGATGAAACATTGGGGTCGTCTCTCCTGGAGCATCATGTGGTAAGCTCGCTCCGTCGAGGAAAAGATGTGAGGGGGAAGAGAGGAGCAAAGGCGGCCCGTGGAGCTCAGGTACAACTGACTCACCTGTGAGAGACAAACAATCCATGATTTAATTGTTAGGTTGCAAAGTTACATCATTGGGTGAGTAATTCACATGAATAAATTCAAATAAAATAGAATAAAATGAAATAAAATAAGCAACCATTCCTTTGACATACATGCCCCCAAAATAAACAATAAAAACCTAATTAAAAAAAATAAAAGAATTATAATTAAAATAAACAAAAATAAATGTCATTGAGAAAAATTTAGTTTTCAGAGAAAGATGTACCCCTGCTGACACGGTTTATCTTATTCTATTGTTCTATTCACAGTACAAGAAAAAAACAAATTTCGACCGAGGTCTTAAAACGCCAGTCAACTTTGATATCCTGGCTGGTTACTGGTCTGATCACGTCGCAAGCCACCAGAAGTGAGAGGGTGACAGACAGTGAGCAGATCGCGGATGTTGTGACATATGTCCTTCTAGCACCTCCCGGAGGGATAGCGCTTGGCAAGAGAAGATGTCTCCTCCGATCAAGTCCAAATCTTCCTAATGTGCCTTTTGGAATGAAGTTCATGGACGATGCCTTTTATTCCATTTGTTTCGAATTCAATTTCGGGATCTGCACCCGGCTCCACCCTTGATTTCTTGATGCACCGTCAGCCTTATGCTGTGCTTTGCTGACAGGAAGAATGCATTATTTATCAACCACAGGGTCCATTTCACATACTTATGTCTCTCTGCTAGGCAGCCAACATTATTGTGCAACTTTTAATGTGTACTACAAGAACTTATCCAAGGTAAAAGCATTTTTACAATTTGGGAAAAATTCAGAGAAAATTGACATTAGAATATGTGCAATGTAAATCAACAACTAACATTCTCATATGATTTTTTTTTTTTTTTATGTTGTGTATGTGTTAATGTCCTGCGATTGCGCAAGAGGGTGTACCCTGCTTCTTGCCTAAGGCTAGAATAGGTTGCTATTCACCCGCAACCCTAACAAGGATTTGAAATTCATACCATGCTTGTATGTTGTGTTCATACAGTTTTATCGTAACATGCTTACCAAAGTGGAGTAGATGGGCAGCTCTTTGTTTGGGTTGACCAGCAAAAGAATGTGTCCAATGTAAGTCTGCAGGGAGCCCAAAAAAAAAGCATCGTTAAGTCACAATATCAACTGAATCTTTTTTTTTTTGGCAATTGGGGTTAAACAGTTGTAGAATGAGCGTAGAAATCACCATTTGCCACTCAATACATAATTTGCACCCTCCTGTACACGCACACTCTTTAAAGTGAGGCATTACCCTCTGGGTCAAGAGCAGGGGTGTCAAACTCATTTTTTCCGCAGGCCGCATTGTAGTCATAGTTTCTTTCGGAGGGCCATTATGACTGTCAACCCAAATCAATGTATGAGCACCTCATATTATATCCAGTAAAAGCTATAAAACAAACTGACAACTCTTTTTCAAATCAGACGAGAAAAAAATGGTCAAATATTTAAAAAATATATATTAAGAGTGAAGTCAATTTGCAATTCTAGTAATGACACACAAATTTGATGCACGATTTGTCTTCACGGGCCACATAAAATGATGAGGCGGGCCGTATCTGGCCCCCGGGCCTTGAGTTTGACACCTGTGGTCTAGAGTCTCAAGGGACCTTTGAAATCTGGAAGAGTACATTGGCCTTGCTGGTTCAAGGTTGATGACCTGAACATATTACGCCTTTACGAGGTTTACTAGTGTGTCCGAGAGGGTAAACAACTTTCAGTGCAGTCACGCATGAGTGAACAATCAAGCCATTGTTATTGTTGATGACGGCTGTCCACAGCTTGAACGGATGCTCTCTTGTGAGTGTGGAGTGTGGGGGGCTTCTTGGTTGCTGGCAGCAGGTGAAAGAACTCTCATCAAAAGTGTCCACCCTGCTGGGAGCATATGGAGCAGTCTTTGTCCTCACTAGGCTATTGTTGGGTCGGCTATTACTTTTATATTTCAACTTCTGGGTTTGTACTTAATACAAATGTCTTCAACTGTCATTTAGTTTAAAAAAAAAAAAAAACAGGTCATATGGATGACATGTTAACGTCAATTCAAAAGCGAAATCAACATTTACATCCAAGGCTGCCTGAATTGTGTTTACTTGACACAACTGGATCGCAATGCGCGAGCGTGTTTTTTTTCCCCTGAAGGTGAAATTACACTCAATTGCATCAAGCGTGCTGCGACATCGCCGTGATTGCAGCATTTTCCCCAGCATAGTCCTTCTGTGTTATATCTCCTTTCTTCCTTACGCCACTTTATTCCCTCCTATTTGCCCCCCCACCCCCAAGCACACACACACTTTGGACCACCCAATCACAATCTACGTGTGCTGTGTAGGTCGAAGTTTTGCGTTGTAGCACGTTTTCCCAATGGATGAACACGGGTAGGAGACAAGGAAATAGCATGCCGCTAAAATGGGTGCAATTGTTAAAAGATGAAGGCAATTTAACCCTGAACGCATCCATTGATTGCCCCTCCCCCCTATGGATCTAATTGAGATTGATTTCTTCCATTATCACTGGTGCAGACTCTGAGTTTTATTTTGCAGTGACAGACAGCAGCATTGCCAAGAAGCGGAACAAAGAGTGAGGTGGTTAAACCTAAAAACCTGTTTAAATAAATGTGCCCATTTTATTAGGCACCTCTGCATATTCAACGGCAGAGACTTACATATATTTGGTCGTTGCCAAAACGCTTCTGCATCTCGTAGAGCAGGCTGCGGTCAGTCAGCTCGCTGAGGGACGCCAGGTCATCGTTGGGTGCTGGAGGCATCAGCTTCACCTGAAGAGAAATTGAAATTGTCAGTTCTAATGACAGCAGCAGGCATAATCAAGGTGAACTTTGGTTGTTGCATTCTATTAGTTCACCACTAGAAGGCAAGTGCATTTTACACCTTTAAAGGGCTCTAAAGTGTGTTTGAAGGGCAAAACAAAAAAATCTCTGAGAACTCAGAGAATTTACCTGTTCCAGTTTGGTTGTTCCTGAGCTGAACGGGCCATCCAGGATGTTATCCAGCGACGGCTGCCGGCTGAGTGCCCCGCCCGCTTCTCGAAACATGGCCCACTTCTCTAGCATGCTGTCCCGTTTCGAGATTGGGATGCCCAGAGGATTCCTGTAAGGTTTATAAAACTTGTAATGGTCAAATTTAAGAGCGAGGCAGATGAAGGTGTTGAATATTTGACCTACAAGTTTTTCACAGGGGCTTTGAGGTCATGTGATCCACCATCATAGTGTTGGTCCGTGGAGAACAGAGGGGTGGAGGGGTCCTTCAGCCTTTGCAGCCAGCAGGCTTCACCACTCAGCAGTAAATCAGCTATGTGCTCTGATGCAGCAACGCCTGAGGACAATTGAGCCAAAATCCAAATCAAGACGCATTTAAGATACGAGCGGTGATGAATGGGACCTTGATCCTCCCAGGGGTGTACACGAGTGTAGCGAATCAGGAGTGAAATTATTAGAGTACAGTTCTACCAGTATGCGGCAGCTTTAAAAGCGTGCTGGGAGATGACTTGGAATATTAAAGTTTCATGTTTTATGGCAAGTCATGAAACTTTGCCGCCCTACTCTGCCCACATGCCATTATGAAAAACCCAATTATAGGGGGTTGCAGTTTACAACAATTCGAGCACACGACTTTTGGAGGGCAGAGGAATATGTCGCCATTCACCGGCACGTTAAGCCATGCTTAGAAGTAGTTAGTTTTTTATATGATTATTTTTATTTATGACCTATGGCCTATTTTCATAAACTGCAATTATGACATTTCAAGGTTACAAATGGCACGCAACTAGTTTGCACAGCGATGTAAAAAAAAAAAAAAAAAAAAAAAAATGTCCCTTGGGACGAGACGCCACAATGTGTTCCCTCCATAATGATTTTTCATTGTTTTGTTTTGATTGAATTTATCGTGTAGAGGCTAGTGACTGTCGTGCATGCGTATTTCTAATTTGCTCGTAAAAAATATTGTGATAGGCATGCCGACAAAATTTCCCATTCACATTTCATGCCTAAGTAGAAATATTTGACTTTGAAGCACCACTTAGGGCATTATTGGACACGAAGGCTTCATTGCAGCGGACGACCCCCCAGACTCTCATCATTTACTTCCGTACATCACGTACTGTAGGAGCTGAAGAATGGATGAAGCGCTCTAACAGAGAAAGATAGGGAGGAGGAAAGTCTCTAAGGGCTTATCTCGTGTGTTGTGAGCCCACAAGCTAGAGAGGGCAGCTATTGATTATCGCCAGAGTGATGCGGGGCCTACACAAAATGGCCTTCGGCAGAAACTGTATTTGCTTTCACACAGTGGAAAGGTTACAGGTCAAACGTTAAAACCAGAGGCCAAGACATTTTTCTTGTCAAAAGTTTTTGTATGTTTTTTGAATAAAAGATAATTGCTCATCTTCAATATTGATTCTTCTCATTCTTGCTAATTGGTTTACATGGGAATTGTAAACTAATTAGCAAATAAATCAAGTCACGTCTGATTGATGAGGGCTGACATCCGAGGTAAACATTGAGCATAGGAGAAATCAGACATGTGAAAGGTGTCAGTGACATTTATCCTCTCAAGGACTAATTATCTCGTGTAAATACACACAAGTGGCCATGCAGGCTTATTGAGGAGGATCCTTTTGTGTCTGTTCAATAAGAGCACAAAGATTGTTAAAGCCATGGAAGAGCTCCATGTGTCTTTTACCTGAGGGCTTGTCTTGGTTGCAGTTTAACAGTGTAGGGTTGGCTCCATGCCTCAGGAGTTGACTAACGATGCTCGTCTGGAAGACAATATAGATGGTGTGAAAACTCGCTTGGACTGTACAAGTACAATAAATCTTGTTAAAAGCTCAAGATACTGAAGTATTTACAGTAAGTGCAAAATTGCTTTATGTCTGAAATTGGGATGGGTCATATGGACTTAAAATGAAATATAAAATGGTTTTCACAACAAAAAGATGATTGACAATGTGCAAATGTAATTTTGTCTAATTTTCAGTCAATTTCAAATTGCTAAATTGAAGCCCCCATGTCATAGTGAGCCATCACATGTCAGAGTGGAAGAAGCCCCCCCCCCACACACACACACACACACACTCACAGTGCTCATTTGTCCACATATTGATGTGGCACTGACTGTTACCTCTGACCTGCACTCTTCTTCTATCTGTCTTTCAGTGTATCGTCATCTGTCACACTTTTTTTTCTTTTTACGTGTTGCACTCTTTATGTGTGTTCATTCTCCCCGGAAAAGCTATATTTTATTTAGGAGACGGGGGGTACACCAGACTGACAATGAAAACAACTGGTACTTAAATGTTGACTCATACTTGATTTCTTACTTAATACGCAGGTCACTAATAATGACTTATACGAAGAAAAAAAATAATTGCAATGTGGAATGAGTACAATGCACTATTTATTATATTGCCTTAGTTAAGCTTCTTGTTTTTGTTTTTGATTTTACTTGTTTTGCTTTTTTTGCAGTTTCTTTTTTTAAAGGCATAATTCATTCCAGTAGAGCAGAGCCAATTTTGTTTCTTCCATTAACAGTTCAGATGCATCAAAATAATCATTAAAATTAATGGGAATAATCTTGGCTTAAAGGGGACATATTGTAGAAAATTGACTTTTTAATGGCTTGTATACAAACAGTTGGGTCTCTGGAGAGTCCACCCACCCATCAAGTGTGAAATTAAACAACAAAGTGTTATCTGGCTGGTCTGAAAATGTGTTTCTGTACCTTAAGTAGGGCCAATTTACATAGTAATAACCGACCTCACAGAATTACTCGCTAGACAACCAATACGGTTGCCAGGTCAGATAATTGACTTTGGGGTAGTTTATGATTTTTCCAGGAATATTTTTTTTCCAACATTTCTACCTGTCTTTCATAGAGAACATATAATGAATCTTCATCAGAATTTTTTGAAGAACTTTTGGGTTTCTAAAACATTTTTTGTTGTTGTTTGCACACACAACCACACACTCTCTCACTCACACACTCTCGCATGCACACGCTCTCGCACACAAACACACACACACAGTTTAATAAGTGGAAGCTCAATCTGCACCCTCAGCTGCCATGGTAATTAACTTTTCTGATCCTTACAACGTTCTCCTTTCAAACGAATAAGCGACGTGACAGTTTGTAAGAGGTTTTTTTGTGTGACTCAGCACATTCACTCGAGCAGGTGTTCAAAAGAGCTCACAACCCGTTCCACCAGCCACACACTGTCGGCTGTGCTCACAGACTATAAATACTGTCTTAGACGTCACTAACAGACCAAGATCTCAACCTTCTGGAGGACCCACGAGGACAAGGAAAAGGTCATCTGGACCCAATGACCCCCCGTGACAACGAGATCAAGCAAACTCCTAGTCAACCGAACACTTGTAAGCCGTAACAAAGAATCTTCAAAGAAGTCAACTTTAAGATCAAGCACATGGTTTCCTATTCCCAAATCTCTCACATGTACCTTCATCGTAAAATAAAATAAATTACTCCACACCCAGCAGAGCCATGCTCTAAAAGATTTCATTAAAAGGCATTTTTAATCCCCTCACATACTGTAAGTATTTGAAAAGTCTTCCCCGGTGCTTTCGCTTATCTCAAAAGCGGGAGAGCGGAACTTAATTAGCCGTGGTAATAGGGTCATACGTCTTCTTAAAGGGTGAGAGTGTGGCCTGTATGCAACATTGCACAGGGGGTCTTTGGGTTTTATGCCCCAGCTAGAGTTACACTTGGCCGTCAGTGTTTCCAGGCAACCGTTTGCTATGATGAATTCACATCAGTCAAACCTTTCGTTCCGTTTACTCGGCATGACTGCGGCAGCCATGTTGTCAAGTGGCCCCAATGAGGGCCTGATTTACTAAGATTCCAAATAGCGGGTGCTAAATTGTGTGTTCACGGGTTTCAAAATTCAGCCAGGATAGGCACCAGCTAAACCACAAAAGGAATAAAATGGGTGGATAAAGAGGATAGAACTTGAAAATGTTTTAAAAGATATAAATAGTCTATTGAGTCTATTCCCGGTTGCCAATTTCCCTTTCAGCGCTGTCTACAATCTCGTGTTTGACATTAATAACATGAAGGACAAAAATGTGCTTTCCGGCAAGATGAAGCTCAAGTTGGGACTGATTCTAAATATGCATATATTCTCTTTGTCAGCATACAAGCTCAAAGCCCAGAAATGTAATTATAAAAATCACGATGACTGTGCAACACTTGAATGTAATTTGCTTCTTCTGCTTCATAGCATCAGATCCCATCAGCTTTCCTTTGTGACTTTGCAAAAATGTCCTCTCCTTCAAGAGTCCACTAAAGGGCTAATCTGAAAATCCAATACGGCTGAGGATCAATGGAGGCAAAAGGAGCAGTTTATCAGAAAGTGCAGAGTGACTGCAGGCCAGTTGGTCACACAAACGATCCATCAATACTTCCCCCATTACTCCATGACACTTGATCAATGGAGCTGCACAGTGAGAAATCAAAAAAAAAAAAAAAAAACTAGAGATTTTTTTTATACCTGCCCATATTTAGCTGCCAGGTGGAGAGGTGTCCAAAAGTTGTGGGCCACAGGATGAGGATCTGCCCCGTTCTCTAACAGCACAGCCACAACGTTCCGATAGCCACTGGCACTTGCTATGTGAAGCTTTTAAAAGGCAGACGGGTTTCAATCAGATCGGTCGAAACCAACCAAAAAAAAAGTAGATCGGCTGCACGAAGGAGACTTACCAAAGTGACCCCGTCGTCATTGGGCTGATTGAGGTCTGCCCCTGCAGCTACAAGCTGTCTAATGTCAGATAGCATAGTATTGGGCCTCTGTGTCCTCATGGTGTGCATAGAAGACACATCCACACCTGTCATACAAAAAAAAAAAAACACACACCAAAAATAGGTCACACTATCCAAACTATTAAATTTAAGGTAGTCAAAGACAAGGCAGGGCATACCACATGCTTTATTTATTTATATTTAATTTGAACAAATTATAGCATGTAACTTAATGGATACACAAGGAATTAAATGAAAATACTGGACATGGTCACCCCCCCTCACACACACAAAAAGGTGATGAATAAAGTTTCCATAGCAACAGCGGGCCAGCATGCCATGTGTTGCATGGTGGTTGTGGTCCTGCAGACTGCAGGAGGGATGTGATCATTTCAGGGCTTGGCTAACAAAAGCTGAGTGAAGTAGCCATAAATTAGTGTAAATGGCTGGGGCTCATTGCAGAGACAGACTGTTTTTTTTTTGTGCACGTGTGTGTGTGTGTGTGTGTGTGCACATTTGTTTGTGTGTAGGCTACACTTGAAGTGTTTGTAGTCTTGTCATGTATAGCGTCAAGGTAAGCCTACAGATGACCATTACATGCAGTAAATGTTTCAAACCACATTTAGCTCCAAGGGTAGAGAAAAAAAAATAAAGAGAATGCAGTAAAGGTCTTAAAATGCTGTCTATAGATGCTAATCGCAATTCCCCGGGAACTGGAACGTTCGCCTCTCTCTTTCAGGTTTTTGTTTTTATCATGAGTGCAGTCAGACTATGGGCCATACTTGAATTTTTTTTTAATTATTATTATTTTTTTAATCAAACCGATGGGCCTGGTCATTCATGAGTGGCATCAAATGTGCATGTAAAATTATACTTTTGTGACAATAGCTCATGTAGATATGTATCAAGTGATTATGTGGCGATTATGCCATTAGGCTAAGAAAATATTACACTATTCTTCATAACATTTATGCTCGCTCGGCCATATTTCGCCTGTGGCCATGCTTGACCCACACCTGCTTTTGACTTTTGTCATATACAAATGTGTTTATGTCAAAATATTTGGCGCACTCCTTGAACTGAAATGCAAATAAAAACAGCAGGTGTCTTTACCGTTTTCCTCCAGGTGTTTTTGCAGAATATAGCGGCTCTCTGTTCCCTCAGGGGCGTAGTCCAGAGGAACGTTCCCGTCAACATCCTGCAGCAGCGAGTTCACCCCGGCCTTTTGAGGAAGAAGAAACGACGTGCAAGAGGTTAGCGGGTGATGTTTGTCAAGATAAATTCTATGAAATTAGTGGAATATTTAAAACGGAACATGTTCAATTAGTAATTCAACTAACATTTTTAAAAGGCTCATTAGGTATCCAGAAAATCTTTTTTGCAACACTCAAATGTTTTGACATCTTGACTTGTTAGTATTTTTGTGTACAGCATAAAACCTTAGTTTTTTTAAGACAGTCGAAATTGTTAACACAAGAACGTGTTTTTTTTTTTATACTTGTACTCCCATCTTTTATTCCCTAGAGATTTTTTTTTATCTGGAACAAGAAGAGATCACCCAGCTAAGAATCTCATTAAATCCAAAGATTAAAGATTAACAATAGGTTAGGTGAGAAGATGAATGTACGTTTGTATTTCTTCGACAAGGATCACACCGGAACGGTTTTCTAGCAGGCCATTAACGACTCGCATTGTGGCTATGATCGATTGCTTCTCTTTGTTTTGTTTTCTCCAGCTGTTAAAATGACGAAATATGCACGCGTGATGCAAAACGTGCTTATGCTCTTTTCATGTTGAAGCAGTAAAAATTATATACATCGTCAGACACTGGCACATGAATCGCTCATTTGACCAGACCATAAAAGACAAGCGGAAGTAATGATCGTCAACTGGACTAGCTCTGATAACGGGAATGGGTGGGGGTCCTCAAATGAGGACCTTTATTGGATATCCGGACCTAATAGAATTCTAACGACCCTGTTGCGCAGCAGTAAAGAGATTTACGAGCATGTCCGTTGAGGAATAGGCCTGAAAACCTCCTCAAAGCAAAAGTGCTAATTGATTCATGCATCAGAGACTTGTTTTATAAGAAAAAAATGATATCGCACATTTCCAGACAAACTGTTTTAGACGCAAGACGCCTCTAGAGATATTTCTGATAAATGAAGGCCAACGGCGGCACTTTATCATCAGAAAATGATGTCATGTGACTCATGAGGGTTAACAAAAACAATTTGGGGACATTATTGAGGGGGGAAAAAAAAATCTCCAAGCAGCAACTCTTGTAACTTATATCATTGACTAGCAACCGACAATATGTCGCCCCAACAAACACCAATCACAGTCCTCATAAAGCCGACCGCCCCTCTCGCCTGTCTCTTGTGCGCCTTTGAGGGTTTGTGGCACTCGTAAAGCAAACCCACACGACACGATTCACCTCCAGGCGCACTCGACGTCAATGCGAGTCTCGCCGGATGGCGCAATGACTTGACAGTTACAATGGATGGCAGTGTATCTCTCTCCGTGCCTGTGAGCAAATGCGGACATAAACTTTTACAGAAGACTTGTGTGATTAAATGCTTTTGGAATAACCCGTGACAGTAAACAGCACAGTAGTTCAAGTGCAAATAAAAGACATGCATCTAATATTTCATATATTTTCAATTTAAGGCCAAAATTAACTCATTCAGTGCCAGCCCAGTTAAAATAGATGTTTGACGTCTATAGTTGTCAATTGCAGTGAATGAGTTAAATAGCTGGTTCCTCTGAAACCTGATTCATATATCACCATAATGTAAGTGTAAACAATTATGATAAAGAACAAATATGGATTTATTGATGACACTTATAATGAATGGAAAAAAGCTTTGTACAAAAAAAAAAAAGATCAGACTAAACAGGTGTCCCTAATGTTGTGTCCTGTGAGAATCTAAAGTGAAAAATGCCTCAACTCTCGAGAGAGTTACTGCGCCACCACTAAAGCAATAGCTACGCTTTCATTGCGGCACAAAGCGCCACAAGAGCAGGCGACGCAGATGGCAGCTGGGGAATTATGACAAGTGGCCCATGGATGCGGAGGCATTAGTCATGTGTCTGCGCTCCGACGATAAGCGATGACAGATATAAATGAGTTGGCGTCAGCAAGCAGCCCCGCAGACTGGGAGAGGTTAACAAGTTGACTTCTGACCTGCTGCGGCTCACCACAGCAAAGTGATGAACAGCGTGGACTTGGTCGTTCACTAGATGGAAGTCACACTTTTGTCTATTGGTTACTTGGTTGGAAATTTATTCCCTCCTCTACGACCGTCCAATTGTTTTACATAGTGTCGGGCAGAGTAGTAAAAAAATAAGAAATAAAAAAAATAAAAAATAATAATAAAATAAATAAGTCATCCAGAAGTTTAGCAAACAAATACTGCCTCCATCAAAGAAAATAATTCCTCATATTTTTCTGGAGGTTCACGTCTACTGCAGTTTGCATTAAAGTTTTGCAGCAGGTAATAAACCTCAAGCGCCGCACTTAGTCGTCATGGTAACAAAAACCATACCCCAGCAGCAGTAGCATAAGTGAAATAATTGTGTTACATAATTAACCCCAAGCAGATCACCCTCCATGCAACCGTAAGGCAGACTGAGTGACTTTATTTACAGAAAGACATACAAAGCTGAGCTCAGAGGAGCCAGGGGCTTGCTGTTAGCCACAAACTTCAAAAGACTGGCAAATGCAGACGTTCCAAATGCATCCGTCACATGTCGGGAAAATGGGTCAATTCCACAACTCCCTACCGGTGGATGAGGATAAGAAATAACATTTTAGAAAAGAACACGTCTCCTGTGGATATCACGATTGCTCGGCTACATCTTGTAAATGTTTCGAGGAGTGAAACTCAAATCAGAGAACCGCTCTACAAATCTACGCGGTTTCTGATTTTTCAGTTAATCATCAGAACCAGAAGAGGAGCGAATAATACATGTGGGAATAGTATTGGAATCGGGTTGGGGATGAGATTGGTAACAACCATTCGGAGAGCAGAGGGGAAAATGGAAAAACTAGAAACTGTTCATCAATGATGAAGGACGGGGGGTGTAAAGATGAACACATCAAGAGCAAGACACAATAAAGAATTTCTTTCTGCGGCATTTAAAGATAAGGCAGCTAATCAGGCTCGTGGGTGACACCGCGTTTCCACATCTCATTAAAATGGAGACCCAGAAAGCGCTCCACTTTTATTGGATGGCAAACCTGTGTTCCCTCCCACATCGGCGCAAACGACCCTTTCTACTTGCAGCCATTATTTATGATAGAACAAAATATGTCTTAAATATTACAGTACATTTAAATCAACTCAAGAAATTATTTAAGTTTGTAATGTTCATCAGGAAGATCTAGCCATCACATTGAATGGGTTACATCAAATGGATGGAACTGAAGCATCCTGCAGTGAGTAGATTTGCCCTCCCCTGCAGATGGCCCTGTTCTCTTTAAGGACCTAATCAGACGCTTCACGACATGCTGGAAACGTTCGCCATAGAACTCGTCCGGGTCTCTTTGATGGTACGAGGTACTTGTTACTGTGTGGTGCCGTTTGCTACTTCCATGACGGCATATGAGGAGCAGGGTATGTTAGGATGGAAGTCTTGTATTATCAATGTGAGCCCAAGGACATTATGACTTCAATTTTGGTCAACAGCAGGGGGCGATACTGAATAAAATGTCAGCCACTTATGAATGAAAAATGATTTATTTATCTGTTAACTCATATTCCATTCAAATATTTTAATCAGAATACTGTGTTTGGACTAGTTGGAGAAAATATAACATTATTGTAAAGTATTTTTTTTTACTTGAGTTCCCCTTTAACACTTGAGTAGTTTCAAATATAGCACTTGTATACCAACCTAGTGAGAGAATATAAATTGTACCTTTCACGCTTGGATAAGCAATTATTATGTTATTGTGTAAGTTTCTGCTGGCATGCATTTCTAGAAATCCATTCTCCCATTTGTTGTTGTGGCATGCATGTCATGAGTCTCTCACCAGAAGAAAAAGCAGCACCATGTCGGCGTGGTCGCACACACATGCTACATGCAGCGCCGTCCACAGGTCTTCGTCCTGCAGGTTGACGTTCAAACCCCGCTCTATCAGCACCTCCGCCGCCAGCACGTTGTCGTGACGAGCGCACTGCGAAATGTTGGCAGGAAATTGTTCGGACGCACTCGAGATAAGGAATCGGCGATTCAAGTGTGCTCTACATAAACCTATTTTTCCTCATATATTGTCTTATTACTTTTTCTTCTATCCATTCATGCGTCAATAAAGATCTACCTGCACTCGTGTTAATCATGCTTTTCACACAAAACCACACACCAAAACATTGCATAGTATTATGGTTAAAATTCAGAAAACAAGTGGATGCAAGACGCACACCAGTAAAATGATACATCATCATTATTATGTCCCATATACTCTTGCTGTCGTGCCCCATTTGTATGTGTCGCCTACCAAGTGTAACAAAGATCCTCCAGAGGAGATGGGAGCGTTGGGATCGGCTCCTTCCTTCAGGAGACGCAGCACTGCAACACAAGAGCATTTCCAAACATTATAAATGGAGACAAATGTAGCATTGGGCAACCAATACCGAACACTGTGGATGCTGACTACCATCCATTTTCTATCGTGCTTGTCCTTATTTGGATCACGGGTGCGATGGAGCCTCTCTAAGATGACTTTTTAGGCTAGAGGCAGGATACACCTGGTCACCACCCAATTGTCCGATAAATATACACGCGGAAAAAGAACCACGCATTCACACCTCTGTGCAATTTAGAATGTTCAGTGAACCCAACACGCGTGCTTAAAATGAGGAGCGAAGTCTGCAAACACTCAAAGCAAGCCAAGTCATTTCTGAAGACAGGGTCAATTAGTCTGCTACTAATTCCACCTGCCATTGACCCGCTTAAAGTCATTTAAAGGCTCATTACCTGCCCAGACATCTTCAACCTCATTACTAGTTATGTAACACATATTCACAGACTTGACAAAAGTATTGGGATAAGTCACTTGTTGCCCTCTTTGCAGCTACAACGGATTCTATTGTTCTCTAGTAACCACTTCAAGGAACATGCAAACTCTTAAACTATCCCAAAATGAAATTTAATCCTTTAAGGATAGTACAAAGCCCACACAGCACTTGAGTTGTACTGCAAAAATACGTTTTCCTCATTTGTCTAATAGCCACTGTAGTATAATAATGTTGAGTAGAGATTGAACAGTGAAGTCAATCGCGGCAATTATACTTCATCTCTTTGATATGCTGTAAAGGCTCAGGACTCAGACTCCCCCCAATTAAGGCTCGTCTAAGATTTAAATAGTTACTAGGCAACACATAATGCGTTGGCTTTGCTGTATAATCGCCGACATGCTCATTAGTCAGTAGAGACTTTTAAGCACACCAAACTCAAGCAGGATTTATGGATGCGGAAAACATTTTTGGCAGCGTTACATAATTAATAAAAATATGTGATGAGTTGAGTTTATGGCAAAATTCCTTGATGGGCATTCTTACACATGATCTTGCCGCACCTGACAATTAAGTTGGCTCGACTTTAGACCAACTCTGAGGTGGTCAAAGTTGTGGCACAGGTGGTTTAACATAATTTTCGGGAATTTAATCAAGGTGCAGGAAGACAAATTCTGCACTCTGCTGATATTGTAGTCATCCTATGTTATATTTTCTGGCATAGTTTACCTGATGATATGATATTTATATGGTCTGCATAGAAATCGGTATGATATCGTTGTATCCACGGTTAAACGAGTGTTTATCTTAGCAGGACGCCCATAAGCTTTTGGCTGCAACTTGAGCATAATGTATCTGTGATGCTTATCGAGGCTGCCAGGCATGTTCTGTATGTCGTGTATTTTAGACTCAAATGCTTTTGGCTCAGTTGTTGTAAGCATCCATGCTGTTCCTGGTCTTTATTATAATCCTTTTACGAGAGATGTAGTATAAGCAGCGTATTTCAAAAGCACAAAACATTGATTTTTGTTATTCCATAAAGCTGGAGATGAAAGTGAAAGCAAACGGAATTTATTAAAGAGATTTATGTCTGTTAAAAGATTTAAAAGGGACAGCAGCAACAGTTTATGCTTGTCCTGCAGCAATGGCGACAACGGCGATCCATCTTGGTGCTCCCGTTTGACATTTGATCACATGCTCCGTTACTCTACACGCTGTGACATCCACCTTTGACTCAATGCACGTTCCTTTTAGAGAGCATGATGACAATGGGGGAACTTCACAGTGGAAGTGGGAGGCTTCTCTTCCTCGTTGCCATTTCTTAGGGTGCTGCACAGCTGTTCCGCGGATAAAGTGCATTTCCATGACAACCAGTGAAGGAAAATGGGGGAAAGAAAGAAAAAGCAGGGGAATAGCAAAGAAAATAAAGCTATAGGGGAAATAATTTTTCAAGGGAATGGGATGGTACAAAAGGTGTCCATCTGTATCCCTTAGGTTACAAAAAAAAAAAAGGAAGTAATCTTGGGGACATTAATGTGTGTTATTAAACTGAAAGTTCTAATGTCTTCCAACCAGTACCAGAATACAAAGCCATTAAACAGATCCACTGGATGTGGTGTGATTTTTTTACCCAGATTCTGCCGTAGAAATCTCCTGATTAACATTCTAAATTCAAGTTTACCATACCACCATCTAACTTCGAATGCATGATCATCCTGATTATGTGCCTTGGCTCAATGAAAGTTTGGAAATACCGCGTTAAAGCAACCTTGAGTTGTTTATGGTACTAGTGCATTTGTGGATGTAGCATAAAAAAATTATATAATCAACTCAAAATCAAGAAGACCTGGGAGCAATGGCGGAACTAGAACTTTGTCCTTGGGGGGGGCACGAGGGGGCAAAGGCCATCTCAGGGGGTCCACCAGACCAAAAAAAAAAAGTTTGGAAAATGTAGATAAACAATAAGCATATGTTCTTTACAGAGAATGGGAACAAAATCAGGAGACCAGTGACCCCCCCAGCTCTGCTAGTGCCCAGGGCTACACTCAAATTCAAATCATTAAAACTCAGTCAATATAGATATTCAGGTTTTATAGTGGTTGAAAAAAAATAAAGTACAAGCACAAAAAAAAATGCATTTGTTTTTGATTTTCTAAAACAGCTTAATAGTTTGCAATTACAGTGCCAGCTGTTACTTTGCCAAGTGCTCTACATCATGCAAACATATTTTCTTAAGGGCATAAACCTTTCAAAGTACACAGCATTGTGAGAGATTTTTTTTAATTGAAGATATCCATTAAAATGATGCCATGGCATCATCCAACACCCTGCTTTCAGACTGACTGCTGCAACAACCCACCAGCTGCTGCTCACCCCGAGCAAACTCGAGCAAACTCATTGGCAGCGAGCTAGTGGAGATTAACACGCTGACCTTGTGACAGATCGCTGCCACTTCTCTGATTAGCCAAAGAGCCTCTTGAGCATCCTGCAGGTTTTCAGCCCCGAAGAAAATCGGTTAAAATCCCTGCTACACTGCCCTTTAAAATTATGTGGCTTTGTTTTTCATTTTGTTTATGAAGTACATTGGCTACCTGTTACTGTTTGTCTTTACGGGAAGGGAGCGCAGTTTCGATATTATACACAGAGAGCAAAAAAACAAGAGCAAACTTGATTAAGTTCCTGCCAGAGGGAAATTCTTCCCGGACCCTGTAGTCAATAGATGTGATGAACAATGACAGATGCACGTTTTTTGTCGAAATGAAAAGGCTAAGGTGGAGAGGCCTCGTTGAATAAGAATGCGGCTCGATTTTAGTTATGTTGATGACCTGACATCAGCACTCGTCAATAAGATAACAACAAAGCAGGTGTAACTATGTTTCGAAATGGTCGAGCTGAAAAGAGACAAAACGTTATCGAACAAAATATTAATTTCATTTTTTTGATTTATTGCGAGTTAGGGTGTACCTCCAGTGCATGTTTGGCTAATTAGGGGGAAATATTGCTAAATTTCTAATATTTTAAAAATCTAATTACATGACACTAATTAGCCCTAAATGCAGAGTTTCAAAATTCTGCAACTATGCTAATTTTCCATCTATGGTTTCATTTTCAAGCTTATTTCAGGTCAGATCATTTGTTTTGGATTTACCACAAATTGATCTATTGACTGTCTCAGAGCAGCATCATCTCGACAACTCTATTGTTGTCATAGAAAATATGCCAAATCTATAGCATCTGTTTCCAGAAAGATAGTAACCAAGCATTTCAAATCATGTAAATCAGTGTTTACACTGTACACACAGTCATCTGCCCATAAACGTACCTTCTTTGTCATCGTGGCGAATGATGGCATCCTGTAGGATGTCAGCAAGGCCGAAGCGGACTTGTTGTTTCTTGCGTTGGGCGGTCGGCAAAGTTCGCACCTTGATTCCACCTTGCTGACGTTGCTGGAGGCTCTTCTCCCGTTCGTAGTACGCCCTTATTTGGTCGCAACGCATTCTCTTGACCAGACGCTGGCGCTGGCCGATGGGCAGAGACTCCAGCAAACACTGGTCGATCTCCATGTTCTGACGGAAGGCGTTACATAGCTGGAAACAGCCTGGTGATGAGGGAAAACAGTTGTTAGCGTCAATCACAATAGAACACTTGACTTTGGGGTTTGTTTGAATGCACTTGGAAAGATATTGAGCTGGTAACACAAAGCACCAAACATAAAACGCAGTTGCTTCTGTTTAGCCCTTGGGCGGCTTGAGAAGCAGCATCGTGCTTGTCGTCTTTCTTATCACAACAGTGATTCTCCTGCTTTGTCAGTCTCTCAGTAGACTTTAGCCAAACAGCCTAACATCAAGAAACAGCCGCATACAGGTGGCTACAGAACTGAACAAAGAACGATTAACGTAGGAAATTGCGTGTTTCACAAACCTGTGTGGAAATCAAGCCATAACTGATGGAATATTATTTTTCTTTCTGTTATATAAACCTGCTAGCAGGCTGTTGGTGGAAGTCTCAGTCAATCTCAGTTAATTTGAAGTTGATTTGATTCATTTGTAACAATTTCAAGTTTTTCCCGAGGATTGTCTCAGTGCAAGTCACTGAGTTTGAATGTTGAGACATTCTATCTACTGGAAGTGATGCTTTACAGAAACGTGGAAAACACAAAATTATTTTTTTTTCCCTCATATCAAATGGGTAAAAGTACGCCTACACAAATAAGCTGTTTTTTACTGATTACTAAAACACAATCTAGAAGCCAAACACAGCAGTTCCAATTTCCAATAAAGGGAAAAAAAAACAGCTCAAGTTCCAGCCAAACAAATCAAGAGCCTATCCCAGCTAACTTTGGGGGAAAGGTGGGGACCACCATGATGCATATGGGCAATTTACAATCTTCAATAACCTGAATGTGCATGTCTTCAGAATGTCGGAAAATCCACCCGAACCTTCAAACTCCACAAAGAAACACATTTGAAACCCAAACCTATTCACCCAGGACGTATTTCAAATTAAAGCAGAACAATCAAAGATGATACCGTTGGGTCTGATGTCACCACTACTTTGCAAAGTGCTGTAAACAACATGAAAAATCACATCCATCATGCCCTCTATGAACAATTCATGATGCAGCAGCATCCATTATACGCTGCAGGCAATATAAGACTGGATGCTGATGTAGTCCATTCTATTGGCACATTACTGTAGCCATCTTCAGCTAGAGTAACACTCCCAACAACAACTCCCTCTTTGCACTGTCCCCTCAAAATGATTCAACACACACACCGCCATTGAAAATGTCCAAATTCACCCTATTAGTCATTTTCACTCCATGTGACTCATTAGTTTTAGGTCACAGGTGTGAATGAGTGAATCCTCAAAGTTCCCGATACCTTTGGTCAAAATATATTTATCGACTAGTCACAGAAGATGTCAGACTATCAGAGTTGATCGCGGTTGACTCATAAACTACCTCTCACTCCACCTTGACTCACCGACAATCATCATTTGTTTAGCTTGGGCCGCTCGCTGCACGTCCTTCACACCGTCACCCCGTACTCAAGGCTGCCGTCGTACGGTCGCCGTTTATTAGCGGCACATGACAGACATCACATTGCGCCGTGCATTTATGCGGACATGACTCATCCTCAAGATCGTGGCATATGCAGGCAATATTCATTCAATTTGAAAAGATATAGTACAGCAAGAAGACTTGGTTGCCTTAAGGTGAAATTGAAGTGTGGTAAATTGATTGAAATCAAGTCATACGCAAATGTCTGTTAATGAAAACATGATTTACGGGCACAAGGAGTGCTCATAGTTAAGACATTCAGGAACTGAACTAGCACCTAACACTTCAAGAAAAGCAGTGGGTGCCATTTTTCTTTTTTCGGAGGATGCAAAATTTCAAGAGGGGAAACCACTATATCATGATAATCGTAGTTAGAGTATATAAAAATGTCAAAAAGTCAATTCTGGGTACATCAAAATCATTGACAAAGGTCAGTCTTGGATCTACGAAAGACTAATTTGGGGGTTGAGACCGCTTTATGCATTGTTTGATGAAAAGCAATGTGTGGTGGTCCAAATAGAAGAAAACATGGTGTTTGCTCAGATGCTTCATTCAAAAGCTGTGATTTACGGTGTCATTGGTTGACAATATATATAATCTGCTACTGGCACTCTTTCGAACGGAATGTCTGACATCACCTCAAATCAAATTCAACCCATATTCAACTTGTTCCTCTTAAAACCAATAACTTGCTGCTGACATCAATTTCAAGGTCACCCTCCCATATAAAAAAAAAATCCAAATAAAATCCATGTATGAATGGTTAAGTAGACCTGAGACGAGTAGAAATGCAAGTATGAATTGCTCCAGACAGCAGCAATGTGAAGGAGAGCGGAAGGACAGGCATCTAATGGAAGGGGAAATGGGGGAGAAAAAAAAAAAACAGCTTCTACTCTCTCATTCGGCTGGCTATCAGTTATTGATTGAATGTGAAACATTCCGTGCAGGCTGCAGCTAATAAGACCGGCAATCACTGCTTTGGATGTACTAGAAGGATTTGCAGAGATCTGCAACATTTCATCCCATCACTCATCCCAGCCGGCACGGCACCTCTTGGCTGCGCGTCAGTCATCTTTTCCATCCCTTGTCTGCCAATAACGTTTCTCGAAATCACTAGTTCTCTCATGCAGTCTGCTCTAGTGTTAAAAAGAAATCCCAGTCACTCGAGCACCGCTTTTCCCTCTGCTGCTGCTACCTGACGCAATTTGCCGGTCAACTTCTCACATGCATCTGCAGCCATTTCCCTGCAGCGCACACCCACACAGGAAAGAGACGTTTGAAGTTTTGATGGCTTTGCAGGTACTTGGATTTCAGAGCATGCAATCTATTCTCTCTATATATATATGAATTAATACAAATAGGCTACTTACAGCATTTGATGAAATGATAGTGAGACATTTTGGAGTTATAGGAGTCCCATCAGTTAGGAAGAAATCTGGCAGGAAGGACGGCGCTGAAGCCGGTCAAGCTGGCGTCCCAATCAGCAGCTACAGGTTCCAGCACAAACTGGATGCATTATTCATCTGGCTTCCTGCACACTATCCCCCCCAAATAATTGCCCTCCTTGTGTTTGCATTATTGACCACAAGCAGCAGCAGAAGCTCCGATTGCAGCTCACACACACACACGCTCACACACACTTCCTGCGACATCCAGAGAGTGAGCTGCCTCCTAGAGCTCCTCGCCTGCAGCGGAAGAGCCGCGGCGCAGCATCTTCCCAGCCATGACCGTCACACGTGCCCCCCGCGTCACTGACTGACAGCCGGCTCGGCCCACCTCCCGCTCAACACACCCCCGATGACGCAATGCTCTTCACCTCCACACACGCGCAGATGCCGGTTCCCTTATCTTTCACTGCGACTCACACACACACATGCAAATGCAAACGAAGAGCGTTTATGAGTGTGTTTGCATTTAATTAGTTTCATTCATTTAACTGGGCCTCCTGACCCTGCACAAAGACAGATGAGAAGTCAAGGTCATATCGGAGAAAACCGATAAGAATGGAGAAAATGTTGCTTCAGCACGGTGAAGAATAAGAAGATCCTACATGGAGGGAGAAAAGAAAGAGGGGAAGAAAAAGGAGAAGAGAGAGAGAAATAAAAGAGAAAAAGAAAGAAAGAGGCAGAGAAAGAAAGAGGCAGAGAGAGAGGCAGAGAGAGAGAGGCAAAGAGAAGCAGAGAGAGAGAGAGAGGCAGAGAGAGAGGGAGAGAGAGAGAAAGAGAGAGAGACACACAAAGAAAGCGAGAGAGATGGAGAGAGACTGAGAGAGACAGAGAGAGACAGAGAGAGACAGCGATAGAGAGAGACAGAGAGAAGCTGCTGCAGTGCGGCTGTTGGCGCACTGACAAGTTAAGAGCGTGTCAGTCGGTCTTAAACTAGCCACAAATGGATTGGAATGTTAAGTGTCCCTTGCTACTATATTGTCTAGTTTGAGGCCGGTACGTCTATGTTAACGCACACACACACACACACATTGAACTTACTGTAGCAGTGTGCGTCTGCATTCCCATGTCAGTGTGTCTGTAGGTCAAGCTCTTCCATTCAAAAGGGAATGAATAGGGAAGCTTTGTAGTTGAAAGACGATTTGCATGCAGGAGGGTGAGAACGTGAGGCAGAGACCCCCCCCACGCACCCCCATACCCCCAAAAAACGCTACTGTCGACCCACAATAGGCAATATTCTCTTCCACTACAGCTACAACTAACCTATTACCATTCAAAACAACCAATTAACAGCATTCTGTTTCACTAAACATATCCAGATTTCATTTACATCTTAATTAGGAAAGACTAAAATATCCTCTGTCCAGTGCAATCACATTCCGCACATTGTGTGGAATCGAGTGTTTAATTGCATTTTGAACTAATTAAGAGTACTGCATGCAACCAGCCAGCAGAAGTCTGAAGCCCAACATGACATCATCTAATGGTAGCAGAGCTGAATCCAGCACTGTTCGGCTCAATACTAAAGATAACAATTGGTCATTAAACTCACCGTAGCCAATCCCCATCCCTCGTGTGAACAGTTTGACAAAAACTGATTTGTGACCCACATTTAAAATACGTGATGTGCATGGTACTCAACAGCATGTTTTGTTGCATTTTCTGCCGGGAAAATATGAGCCAATCTGTCAAAGTGATAAAAAGCACACAAAAGGCAGGTGAGGTTTATTTAGAGGACAGAGTGAAGCGACAGAGCCATTTTAAAAGGGAACCAGGGGAAAGGAAGGCACAGATTGGAAAAATGAAAGTGTGCTTATGTGCTCGAGCAATTCCTGTCATTGGAAATCAGGTCAGAGAAATGTGTGACAAACGGCGCCGTGACAAGGGCGAGAACTAAGTGAGTATAAAGTGAGTTCATGTCTGGATTCACAGACAACCCCAACAAGCATGCACTAAAATTGCACCCGATTAATAATGCATAGGCACATCGCAAAAGACGAAGAAATTCACACCTCGGCTGCAGTGGGGGAACAATAGCCCCCCCCCCCCCCCCCCCCCCCCAAAAAAAAAAAAAACACTCCAGCAATGACACCACATGCTCACAGCGGTGGATGTGACTATGAAAATGTCATGCTTTGAGATCCAAATGTCACATGACATTAGAGCAAGTGTGTGGAATAATTGTTTGGATTTGGCTTTGCACTTGAGCTCCCCCAAAGTGAAATTTATGACTACACCACAGCTGGGATTGGATTTCCACAACAAGGCTCAAGTGATACTGGTATGTTTTGTTTGTGTGTGTCTGTGTGTATGTGCGTTCATGTGGCTGAATTTGGAAATACATCATAGAAAGGAAAAAAATGAATATAACTGAATGGAAGCTGTTTGACTATTTGCAGACAGACTGCATCTTGCAGGTATGATGTCATCAAAATAGAACAATTAATGTGTACGAGACATACTAACATATAAAATGGATCACATTATTAGCGGGGGAAATGGACTGGGCCAATAGTGCACATACAAAAATAAATTACCTCTTTTTTTTAAAATCGCAAAACATCTCATAACACTTCAATAAGTGTTTTCTATTAAAAATAGCTGCTCCCCATTCAAAAAAGCAACAACAAAAAACTATTTATAACAATTTTTATAAATTAGTGAAGATAAACGATAGACAATAAAAGGCCCGGTGGATAATACAAGTTTATTTACTTTTAAAACGACTTACAACTTGATTTAAGATACCGAAGCTATTATCCAAACACTATCAGTCGATCCAACTGTATCTTAAAATAGACAAAACACTGCTATTAGCGCCTGCTGCAAATACAAGGTGGCACAAGGTCTCGGTATGGAACACAACGCTGGAAGGCAAGACGACAAATCTCTCGTGAAGCAGTGAGCAAGTAATGGGTGCAAGTCACGTCCTCATAATTTTTACCTCGGTGCTGCTACAATTAGGTCACGCACCAGAACACAGTCAGGCTCACAGATAGTTCAGATTGACAAAAGAAAATGGATTTCTTCTCACACTAGCTAGCCTGCAGTGGAAGAACACACCATCATTCTCATCCAAGATGACGAGTATGTTGACTTTGACACGTGTCATCCTGTCAGCATCGGCCTCAGGCGACTGTGTTACCACCACACATCAACACTTAAGAGTCTGCACACTGCTAGTATCATTATATATATATATTTTTTTTAAATATAAAACCACACAAATATTGCATGACTTGGGCTGCTGAAGATTCCCCAATTATGGCAAAGCCAAAGGCGGGTGAGAAGGCTTTGCAGTGAATGCATTAAACATGAAAAGAGAGATGGCTTTGAGTTAATTATTCATCATATTTGACATATTTACACAAATAAATATTTACTCTTCATACCAGGCAATTTTTGAAATTTTGAACACACTATTCAGTTAAGGAGTTTGTGTACTGAATTGCACTCAGAAGCAATGCGAGAGGAACCTTCAAATACCAACAACAGATAACATTTAAAATTATTACAGTTAATGAGAGCTAAATTGACCCAACCCCCTCCTTTGGATGAAACCACTACCAGTTTAATGAGCGGATTTTCTCCCCTTGCATTATTTTTGAATGTGGACCTTGTAGAGCATATGTGTCAAAGTCGAGGCCCAGGGGCCAGATACGGCCTGCCAAATTATTTTATGTGGCCCGCACAGACAAATTATGCCTCGACTTCACGTGTCAGTACTAAAATTACAAATTATTAGAAATGTTTATTAGCATTCATCTTTTTAAAATATTTAAACAGTTTTTACTTGTCTCCGATTTCAAAACTAGCTAGTCGTCAGTTGTGTAGTCTTTACTGTATTGAGTTTGTCACCCCTGCTAAGCGTGTGTGTGTGTTTGTGTTCCGGGCTGTGCTGGCCAACCAATAATAATTTATTTTCTTCCCAAAGGATATAATGGAAATATAATCATCTTGAGAATCTAAGGCAGATAAGTGCTTGTACTTTCATTAGAATATTCAATTTCCTGTTCTATGGTTGGCATCACGATAAAAGGAAAAAAGGAGGGGGCGGGACTTTCCCCAATAGTCCTCAACAAGACTCTTGAACAGAATTTGCCAACATCTTTTTTTTTGCTTTAGTAGATCTACTGATGCCTATCACCCCTCAATTTATTTTTTTGTTAGTTTAGTAAATTGCACAGCCCCAGGGGTGTTTCAACAGTAATTATCATTTCTAAAAGTTGCATATGGCCTTCCAATTATCTTTGCCTGCAGGGGGAAGGATGATGACACGATATGACGGGTACTGAACATAAAGATGGGTTGCAACAAAATGCATTTTATGGCAGACCGCCTTCTAAACTTTTATCTAAATTAGAAATGCAATGATGACAGTATTTCAAACAGCAGCGTTCATATTTCTTTGAAGAAAACAGTTTACGACAGCGATAATTAGGGCATGATGGATTTAACGTCTATCACAAAAAGAATGCAATGAAATGTGATTCTAAATCGTCCATTAGTGTGAATGTGACTGAAGTTTGTGCCCTGAGAATGACTGGCGACCAGTCGGGGGTACACCATCCTTCTCACCTTCAATTAGCTGGTAAAAATGATTTACAGTATTTTACAAGTATCATGAGATCTGTTCCTTAGGTTAATCCTTCGTTGCAGAGCTTTTAAGATTACTCAATGGGAGACTATGAAAAACATTTTTAGTCACAGATTGAGTCAGTACTGCCGAACACAAAGAGAATTTGTGAGTAAGGCGATGCTCATCATTCGGCTTATGTCACCGTGTTGTGCTCACAGCTGCGACTATCCGGGTGTAGCCATGTTCTCGCAGATACCTACTGTGAATGAAATGAACATCTTATCCGAGCTGACTTTAGGTGAAAGGTGGAGTAATGGCAAAGTTTTAAATAGAAAAAAAAAAAAAAACTGTTCAGAAGTGTATCAACAGTCTGGCAAGCAACAACGAAATGTATTCAAAAAGTAGATTAATCAAGTGAAGTCATCTTAATTGTCAATTCTTCACAATTGAAATTCTGAGAATTTGAACAATTTCCTGATCAAATATATTTAATCGATTAATTGTTGCATCTTTATTTTCATGGTTTTATATTTTATTTGCTGACAGTGGTTAACTTGCGTTTACACATGTAAGACAAGAATGGCAACAAATGGGAAGACTTCAGCAACATGCCTTCATACATTAAACTTGAGATGGAATGTTTTCATGTTTACAGCATGGCCATCGAGGCCAAGCAGAAATAACCGACCTTGTGTGCACAAAGCATATTCACGACTGCTCTCCAACTCCAACAAGTCTTAGCCATGAAAGTGTGCATCGAAATGCAGAACATGTGCCTTGAAGCCACAGTGGTGCATAATCAAGTGCAATTGGTTGTTGCGAGATCAGAGAAAACAGGATATTCAGCGTTGAGCGACGCCAGATAAATGACTTCATGCAAATGGCTATGCAAATTCATCGCCGTTGCATTTTCTCCCCAGACACAATCTGACGCTGCTGTTCTCACAATCTTGCCTAAGGAGGCCCCAAACATCTTCCAGTAAGTGTGTTGTGATGCTTTGGATCTTACGCTCAACGTCAACCACCACAGTTAGACCAACAGAGCTGTTGATCAGCTGGACGGATTATGCATCCCGTATCTAAATGCTGAGCCTTTCATCCCTAATGTAATCCCTTTCCTCATTCGGGATGGCGGCCAAGATGAGGAAAAAAATAAAAAAATAAGACTGTTAAAGTCTGCTGGCTGGTTTTGTAGTGACCTCTATCAAGCCCCTCCCTTTCAACTTGAGCTTTTAGTCCCTCAGGGGTCAGCTTGGGTCAACTGGGTCATCAATCACACGGCCAGATGAATAGCCGTGGCTTTGCCGGCGAAGCCGCCGCAGGGTGGCACTCCGAGATGAGGAACTGTTAACTTAAGGGAGCTAGTTTGGTATGGCCAAGGGCAAGTGATTGACCTTGTGGTTTACTCGCCGACAGGAGAAGTTAACACGAAACTTCCCTAAAAGGACTTGACCGTAAACGAAAGCCAAGCACGGCATAACAACTTGTGAAACTCGGGGCAAATCTTGTCATGAGCGCTTGCTGAAATCAATCTTGCGCAATCAGCTGTTCATTCTCAGCCCCAACACAAACACACGTACATTCTTCCACAGCAAACTATATATTTAGATCTGCAATTGGCACATCTGCTTTTTCTTTCATCCCTCAAGTGGCAGCCCCGAAGAATCACGATCATAAACATACACATCGACGTTTCCAACACTTGCAAAATAAGCCAGAGGAGAACCGAGGTTTTGGAAAAAAAGACTTACGGGGGAAAGTCCATCCAGCGGAGAACCACGGAGGGAGAAATCTACGCCTGCCCGCCCGACTGCCGGAACCCCAACGACAGCCGCCTCCCTTGCGCTCCGCCACTAAATCAATTTCACACTCTCCACCTCCCCGCCGCTGTGATGTCATTCATTCATATGCTTCTGCCGTAACCATGGCAACCCTTCTGCTTGGCTCCGCTCACTCCTTTACATCTCTCTCGCCGTCTTTCTTTGTCCCTCCTTCCCCCAACTCTCCAGACCCCAGTGAACCCAGCCCACCTACTCTAGTCGAGAGGTACAGTTACACCCCCTCCAGTAAAATAAGGAGGCGCGTGGGGTCCCTCAAGCTTAAGAGTTTTGCAGCGGAGCGCACTGTTGTCAAGACAAGTGTCCGATAAAGACAACTGGCGGACGAGCCAGACAAAAAGCAACGCCTGGAATCTGTCCCGGTCGGACACGAGGCAGCTGTCGCATTTGCACGCAGACGTACAACAAAATGTGCCTGAGCCCAGCGAACAGATGGGTTTGCTTGCATCGCACTGATATGCCGACAAGTCCAAAAAACGGAATCATGAATAGTTAACGACCAGCGTTGCCGTTAATTGGATGCCACGTTGACCTTGGCTTGCATACACTTGACTGTCTCACTTTCTCAAGGAGTTCCTTTCTTTCCTGAATTCTTGCTTAAAATCATTTTGCATGAATTATCCTGATTATTTGAATAAGGTATGCTCGAGGAGGCATAGCAGCCCTTGAGGACCCGTTTTAAACACCCCTGAACTGGATCGTTTTATTGCATTTTCACTTCCTGTCTGGTCATTGAATAAAACACTTGCTGAGCTCATCAAAAAACACTCAATGAGAATGGATGGTGTTGAGTATTTCTGCGAAAAGGGAGATTAGATTCCGTCAGTCTATCAGATTGATTAACACATCATCTGCTTCGTAATTAGCTTCTCAAGCGTTCCTCTTGGAAATCTATTTGGAATGACTGCTCGCTCACACATTTACTGCCTCACCCACCACAAATTAGACTAGCACCTTTTCAGACACGTTTAAGGTCATTTCAAGTCTAACAGAGCTTGTCAACACCGCCCAGTCTTGTGTTTGAAAGCTAGTTTAAACTGAAAGCACCTCAACCTGGCCTTGGTATTGTTTTACACAAAAGTGACCTTTTCAAAACTGAGTGGGAGTTTACACTGCATTTTCTGAAATTTCAGATGGGCCCGTTCTAGAATGTGATACGACTTATTTCTCGGCAATGAAAGTCAGAAAGATTTCCATCGTCTCAATCTCAAAGGAAGAGAATCTACGCAGAAATCTCCGCAAATTGTTCCCTACAGTGGCCTGAAAAACAAAATTCTTCTTTGTCTGTATTTCCCCCCCCAACTTCAAACTCAGCCCTCTCCACTGCCCTGCCTTGATGCTCTCACTAGTTTGAACCTCCACTGCTTCTTCTCCTCACCCACAAATTTCCTTCATCTTTCATTCTACCATTGAAGACACCAGTTTGACACTTAAAGCATCACAACATTGTCAGTCGTGGGGTGGGGGGGTATCATGCTCCATTAAATCCTGCCCTAATTTGATTAGAATTGAATATGGGTGATGACATGCTTGAAATCACAAGCAGCTTCATCTCAGTTAAAGGTCCCCCCGCAGCATCTCTGACGGATCAAAGCGGTGCTTTAAAGAGAATGTGTAACCAATAGTAGCAATCTGACAAGGAGGCAGGAGAGCAACCCCCGTAGCTGGACAAAGTGTTTGTGTGCAAGGGGGACAGAGGGAGGGGCCCTGTCTCTATGTGTGTGTGTGAGTTACAGGTTTGATAGCAATAATGGGGGCGCAGCAGTGGAATGATTACATTTCACACACACGCCCTCCTACACCAGGGGAGGACCAGCTGCCTCTTGAACCGCTCTCTTTTTCAATTTCGTTCCACCTCTCTGATTGTGTCATCTCTTTGGATGAAGGGGGGGGGGAATACACAATTGTACAGCCCTGATACTTTTTTGCTGCTTGGTAAAGATTGTGCACACAGGAGGACACTATAAGGGATTATTTTGAATTTTTGGGATGGATTAAAGGTGGTTGAGTGGCTGGGTTTAAGGTTGAAATGATACGGAGAGCGGATTTTGGTGTGTAAGGGAGGAGCTAAGTTTAGTTTGGGTTGTTAGTGGCAATTACTGAGATGCTTCACTTTTCTGGTGCATTTTGACAAAATTAAAATCATATGTTTAAGGTTTACGTAAAATGAGTTTGAAATTTCAACAATTTGTCAAGGGCTGGTACAGTTAAAATTAAACTATTAATATCAAGAATTAGCAAGTGCTGTTGATTTATCTCAATTTTACTAATAGAAAGAATTATTTTGTTGGTCACTACAACAAAAACACACCCAGAAGTGGTTCCCACTACAAACAGATGATCATGGTCACATGCACATACAGTAGAATAAATATAGCTTTGGCAAGTCCCGACAGGCCCAGGGAATGACCCTGATGCTCTATCTTGACATACTGTCCAATAATAGTTCTGGAAACGAAACTGTGTGCAGGACTTCCCCCAGCAAAGGCTTGAAAGGGATATAGAAAAGGGAAGATCATAAAGTTTGGATTTTTTATTTTTATTTTATTTTTTGCACAGAAGGAGATCAACTCCTAGCAAATGTTGGAATCTAATCTCGGCCTCCTGGAAGTGTCCCATTTCCCAAATAAAATCACCGCTACCAGCTGTGACCCCATCCAACAAGCACCTGTCGTTAGCTTTAGCTGGACAACTGCCCAGTCTCCCGGGCCAAGCCTCACTCGGAACGCAGTCCAAGACGTCCCCCCTCAACTAGGGTCGTTTTCCGACAGATGCAGAACCCGAAGCTGTGTACCATCAATACAAATATCATCGTGAACATTATCTTGTGATGCTAAAATAAAGCGGTACCTCCAACAATCTTAAATATTTGACTAATCACCACCCAGCCGATATTTATTACTCAACTGTATACAACCAACATATATTTTTCTTTTTTTCTTCTTTAGATTAAACAGTTTTGTAATCCCTCCTCAATGGATTGTATTTTTTTATCATTTATTTATTTATTTTAACGAATGTTTACTGCTGCTGAGATGATTTAATTTCTCTCAGGGGATCAATAAAGTATCCATTTCTGTATCTATCGTATTTAATAGTGATCAAAACAAGGTGGGGGGGGATTGACGGACTTAAAAGTGCAACCAAAGCCATGCATGCAACGAGTGTTTTATATCCCAGCACAACTGTGCACCACAGTCTGGCCTCATTCAACGTCAGTGTGAGTCAAACGTATGTTGTGGCTCCTAATTCCACCTCCATCAGTCCCGTCTGCTCAGTCAGCTGTCTCGCCTCTGATGCCAGCCACGTGAAATGCTATCTAAATGAAATCCATCTACTTGGTGTGTCACAGCGGGAGCTGGGTGGGGGGTGTTATCGATCATTCGTCATGCATATCGCTGGTGTCGGGCAGAATTTGGAAAGAATTTGGCAGCATTAACAGAGAAAGCAAGCTTTCAAGGTTATAGATTGGTGGAAATGTGAAATTGAGCAAATTTGGACTAACAATATGTCTTAAGGTATAATGTTTAAAAAAATGTTAGATTTTGTGTGTAGTCATCTAAATAATAGAGATGTACTTTGTTTCATATTTTTAATAAATTTTCAATTGCTGTCCTGCAGCAAAAACAACTTACAAAAAATTATACTACTATTCGAAACAGCTCCAGGTGTGATTTGCAATTCTGTGCCAATTTAATGCCAAATTCTTAATTAAAATAAATATATATTTTCTATTTCATTACATAGAGCAGACAACCCTCATCTGAGCACTGGATGTTTAGCTTCATAAGTGTTAATCCACCCCCTTACACACACTTGTGTGTCTGCGTCGGCCTGCTGTCTGAATGAGCCCATCTGTGAGCTCCTGTGAAACAAAAGCAGAGTTCGGTGTGGTGACACACAATCAGAGTTATGTTCTTTTCCAACACAGTAAAACACACAGACCCTTTTTCCTTTGACTTTCCTCCCCATGTTTTGTTTCTAGTTCCATACATTAAATCTCTCTTGTTTCCTGCACAAGACTGCTAGCATCACACACAAGCGCAGACCGACGAGGTCCACCGAGAGTGGGACTATTTCCCCAGGTGGCATTCACAGACAGCCTCGCAGGCTTTTTGGAGTGTTTGTGTGCACAACAAAAACCTGCCTATTTTAATGCTGCCAGCAGTATTTCAAGGCAAACAACAGCTTGCAAGACTGAATGCAACAAAGAGACCAGTTGGTAGACGATGGACACTTAAAAACATCTCTTCATTGGCAAGCAAGTGAGAGCAATGAATATTGTTATTTTAAATACAGCAATAATGAGCATTTACAAACATTCAGTACTAATAGCCAAACAGACCTCAAAGTGTCAGCATCCTTCAGTTCCTGTTGAGCTCTTCTCCGACAAGTGTAATATCCAAGAGGCCTCAGCACAAAAAAAAAAAAAATCCGGACTACTCTGACGTGCAGTGAGTGTGAATGAAAATTCTCTAGCTCCCTCCAACATCCACTCTCACGAGCTCCAATCCTCTACTGACATCCCATCAGAGAGACTCACAAAAAGGGGAGAGAGGGGAGGGAGGTTGGTAGTGGGTGTGCCAGTTTGGATGAACCCAGAGGGGGGTGTTTTAAAAGTCCAGAAAGAAAAAAAAGTTTCCAAGTGTGTCTTTTAACATCATGCCTTTAGGATGTTTTTCTTTAGCCAGAATCAGGGCCTTGGACAAGGTGGAGGAAATCAGAAAAATATCAGAAAAAAACAACTGCTTGAATTTATCCGAGGTTCATCTTCTTAAATGGTGGCAGGTGCTCACTCCTTTTTAATAGGTTGCCATGTTAGCCACACCCCTTTGCAATCATTTTCTCAAAATTGATTTGTTTTAATTCAATTTAAAGTGTCAATTTAATGATAGGGGGAATCATGATGTCACATATCACAAAACAGGGGTGTGTGGACTTTACTTTAAGAAACTACTGCATGCACTGAAATCCCTGGTAGAAAATATAATCCTGATAATATCCCAACTCATTTTACGCTTTTTATTCTTTACACCTGAAATTCCTTTGTAGATCTAGAGAAGGAGGTGGATCAAATCTTGCCAGCACTTGGTGGCAATGTGTGACACTGGATTTAATGTGCAGTTGAATGTGTGTGCATGTGAGACACAGAAGGAGGGAGGGGAGTCAAACAAATGGTCAGACAATGCAATGAAAGGGAAAGTGTGTAGTTAAAACAAAAAGGGCAAATAAAAGAGCCGCGAGGAGCAGATGTGCAGAGGACGAATGCAAGACCCGAACAAACCACCGCTGTGGCATCAGCCTCCCTTGCTCACTTCTCTAATCCCCTTAAGACCGTTCTCCATTCCTACTCCCTAACCCCAACTGTTGGTCTTCAACAGGACAAACATAGCCAGGAGCAAGGACCCGGTAAAAATGTCGGAGGAGAATTCCCGTTTCAACCTATGATGAATTGAGGTGATTAAAGAAGAAACACAAAATTTGTAATACTGTCAAAAAGTGTATTTGTTATCCACCTCCAAACCAGAAGGGGGCAGTGCAGGTTGTATTGGTCAAGTGACCCACACTGGACAGTTGTCGTAGAATCAAACATTCCAGGAATGTAACATTAGACAAAAATTTACGTCGCAGAAGCTCCATGGGATACTTCCATGAATGCAGACCATGCTGCCATTAAGCCACGCCCACTTGTGACAGCATGCCACGCCTACATATTTCATCTTCTCCTGATCACTACCTCACAGACTGATTGTTGGCTATATGCTCCCATGGAAGACTCTAAAAGTGGTGTGGAGGTTCACGAACCAAATGAGACAAAAAAAAAAGACATAACAAACGACAAATGCGTCATTTCACACTTAGTAAGTGAGCAGCAGTTTTCATACAATTACAATGTGAATTTTCCATTCTATAATATATCCACTTTATTAATATCTTTTTTATTCCGAGAATGTTCCTTCTGGGTAAAGTTGCTCTTTCTGTTCAAATTTCAATTATGGGGTTCTATTATGACTCAGAGTCTTTTAGTTTTACTGTGTTTCAGTATATTGCCTTTGGGAAAATAAACTGACTTAAAAAGTGCATCAGAAAGACAGAGTGCTGTTGTCCTCATGAGTCAGGATAAAGTTGGAGGGCATCGGATGCGATGCAGTCAATATTTACAGAGACCGCCTCAGCCTTCAAGTGTGTGCGTGAGTGTGTGTGGTCTGCCAGAGTTCCATCCCGGAGCCATAAAACAGAATAAAGTGCAAGATGGAGGGCTTGACAAGTGGCTCTCATTCATCTCCTGCAGGGGAGCCATTTTCTAACGAAAGACCATTTCGCTTTTGATAAAATCCAATGATGGCCATACTGCAGTAAACTAGGACAGGGGCCTAAGTCTGCTCCAAATAGACCCCATCGACTCAAAAAATGCGAAGTATAATTGAGATTAATAGCTTCTTAAAAAATAATAAAATCCCTCGCTCAGCTCCTGTTCCAGATCAAAAATAATTAGTGTCATCTCAGGCTGGATTGGTTGAAAAATTCACCTAATGGCGAGTTGAAATCATCCAGGTTTTATGCTGGACTAAATCCTCAACCGGTCCTTAAATGATAAACCCAAATACTGATGCTGCCAGTTCTACTGGAGAGCTCTGGATCAGCGTGATTACTTTGGGCTGCCTGGAGGAGATCAAAGTAATCCCCAAATACGAGTATGAACACGGAAAAAGCATGCTATATACGCTCGTTTGTATATTTGGGTTATTAATTTTATCTGTCTATTATAACCTGTGTGGGTTTTTTTTTTTAATGCATGGTCAGTACCAAAGTGTGGACTCAGCAGGTCTCATTTCCTGATTTGTCTTTTGTGTGGCGGGTCCACAATGACATGAGCTTGCCAGCCGTCACCATGGAATCACAAAGAAAGGGAGGGTGGGTCGTTGTATTTTTAGATCATGTTTGACACTTTTTGCCTCCAAAGGAGATGAATGCTTCTCCAATACAGCCGTTTCCTTCTTAGTATTTTGTGAAGAATGGCTTCTGACCTCGGGCCTTGTCGGTTGCGTTGCAGCATCGCAGCCCTCTTTCAACTAATGGCTGCTGCTCAGTCTCCATTTATCCATTAAGGCCATTTGGAATCACTCTTCCTGTGCCTTCTATTTTTGACTTTCTTCTCCCACTCCTCCATCACACCACAAGTCTCTCAATTTGCCAAATGGAGTCACGACTCCCAGTGCCTGACGCCATAGTGAGGAGGCGACCACCCACCGGGCTTTGTCCAACTTTGTGGCCCTTTGGATACAAGTCGAGTGGATGAGGGGGACCTTTTAGTGTGTGTTAAGCAGGATACATTTAAAAGTGCATTCAAATTGTATGAAGGTTAAAAAAAGGGAAAAAAAATCTAATTCAAAGTATTTCATTATTTATTGAGTAATACAACGTCCGTCCTTCCATCCACCCCCACCCTTATATTTTCAATCGGGTCACGTGTTGTATTATAAATAAACGAAAATTGTAAAAAAAGAAACCACATTCTAAAACAACAAGTGCCAACGTTGCATTCACACAGCGTCAAAATGTCTCTCCTCACATTTAAGGCCGGCAGATTTCCAGCTCCCTCAACTCTCATGCGAGGTGACAGACGTTAAACCAGCTTGACAGCTCCGACGAAAGTGGATTCTCCATCCAGAGACACATTGGCCGGGGACCTGGGGATCAGCACCTCCAACTGATCACCGACTTCCAGCTTCACGACACCTGAGGGAAACATCAGTGCATTTCACACCTTGAAGCGGCATTGCTCTTTGCTGCTGTAAAGATGGTGTACAAAGTAGGTTATATCATAACGCACCTCCCGTGTAACACGTGTTATACGGGAGCTCGCTGTCCATGCGCTGGATGCAGCGAAACAGGATCACGTACTGCGCCTCGTTGCCTACCACCATCCTCTTCCTTCGGACCACCACGTGGCCCATTGCAAATGTGCTGTCCATGTAGTAGACCTGAATGAGATAATAGAAAAATATAATAGACTACATGATCATGAAATGTATAATCACTTGTGTGTTCCAATACTTTTGGAGGGGACTGCGTTGCTGTGTTTTTTTGTTTTTTTTTTGTGCTGTAGTAGTGGTGTATTTGTATCTAAATATAGTAACAAATTAGATACAAAGGAAGGTACAATGCATTATGACAAGATCAAAAAGTTGTTTTTGGCTACAATGCATTCTTCCTTGTCCTTGTCATTTCCAGTGGTGGAGAATTACGTACTTCTTTGCACTATAAATAGCCTTAAATCTGCCCACACAAAGCCCTATGCTGGATACAAAATATTCAAATTTGCCATAGAACTAGGAATGTTTGATAGTGTCTCACTCATGTTAACACTCCGATACCAAGTAACGATACCACAAAGTAAATCTCAGTCAACATGATGGCAGAACGTTGATGACAGAATGTTTCTTTTTTTCTGTTGTCTATAATGATTTGCAATTTAACGCCAACTACAATTACTCAATGATTGATTTTTTTTCTTTTGCCTCAAGTATCAGTGGCTGGTATTTGCAAGCGTTCCCAAGGCGTTGAAATATGGCTGGTTATTGGCATGATACGATACTGGTATACTGGCACACACATAAATGAAAAAATTATGAGTATTACCAGATATCAACAAAATGAGTTTTATAGAGGTGGAATTTTTCGATACAGCGCTTGTATGGGTTTTCATTAGATGAATGCAAATATAACTAATGAAGTGTTCCTTGCATGAGCTTGGTCGATTACCTGGGATTTTATCATGCATTAACAATGATGAATCATTAAATATTCATTTTACAAGAATGCAACATTTGCATAGATCGTTTTCTGCACTGGCTGCAGGCAGAGTTGCTCGGGCTTCATGTTAAATCAGCAGGTTGCAATGTAGGCCAAAAGCGCCATCTTGTGGTAAAACTAAATAAGAACATTGACATGTGTTACTCACCTGACTGTAGACAAGGTAATATCCCTCCTCTTGGACAAGTATGTTGTCTTCTATCAATTCCAGCGAAGAGCCTCTCCTCAGGCCAGTCATCCAGGGGATGCCCGTGTATGGCTCCAGGGCAAAATCTAATGTAGAAGACACGCCCATCATATTGATTTTCTCATAAATTTGTGTTAATGAACTGTTTAAGTCATTTATTTATTTATTTATTTATTTATTTATTTATTTATTATTATTTTTAATTTTTTTGTATTTATTTATTTATTTATTTATTTATTTAATTTATGTGGGGTCGCCAACATCACCTGGGAGACCCCAGGCCTGTTCCAAAAATAGCTCACCAGGGATTGTGATTTTTTTTTGGTGATCTGAGCTTTTATAACATTCCATTTGAGAGATTCCACTGAACATACTGAAACATTTTCTTTACCTTTCACGAAGACTTTTCTGTTCTTGTTCGCCAACAACTGGAGACAAGACTGTGAAACTGGGGGGGAATGTCTGATGAATTTTTTGACGCACAATTTTTCTTTTCCCATTAAATCCAAGGACAACTAAAACCAGAAGAAGACAAAGACAAGAGCTCACCTGATGTGTCTGTTCCAGAGACCATCCTCTTCCTCCTCATCAGGGTGAATGGGTGGTGAGTATCTGTCTGGCTGCTTCTCGTGCCACTCACATCCTAAACACAGAAAAGGAATACAATATGAAAGAAAAAAGGGTACACGTCTAACGTTAGGATAAGCATTCCATTAAAAAAAATTCAAATGGCTCACCTGCTCACCACGCTTGGCTTCCGGCCTTTCCACCCTCCTGCGACACACTTCAGATTTCAGGCCCTCCACCTCAGCGCTTAGGACCACCAGCTGGTACAAGGAGAGTGCAGACAGAGAGGACGAAGTGATGACCGCCAGCGAAAGCAGGAGGACCTGCCTGGAAAGCCCTTGGGCCTCAACGGCCTTCTCGCCTGTCCCGGGATCCAAATGCAATCTAACCACCATTGTCAGGCTCACACACGCAGGAATGGGAGTCAATTCCTGAGCGCTGATATGCTTTGGTTTCACATTCGTTCTCCAGTTGCTTCCAGTCGAACGAATAGTCACTAAAAAAGAGAGAGAGCTGCTTCCCCTACTTGTTCTGCTTGGCTAACCACATCAACTTCCTGCGTCAACAGCAGCCCTGACCTTACTCAGTGCTTATTAAGGCTCTTATCATAATAATGATACATTTCCACGAGTTACATTGCATTAATTCAATGGACAGGACAGGAGAAAAAGTTCTCTGCACATAAAAAGTGAAGTGGCATCAAAATTGTCTTACATGATTTATTTCATTCATTTAAAAATGTCACAATTTCATGTATCAATGTTATTGCATGTTACAGCACGGAATACACAAAGTGAAAATATGAGCTTACAAAAGCGACATGTGAATAAAACGTGTGGGTGGAAAGATGATCATTCAGTGACTTCTTCAAGCTGAAGATGAAGACGAGTCATTCATTTGTCTGCTTAAGAAACGCATCTTTGTCAAGTTTTAATACAAAAAGTCAACGCAGTGCAAATTTGTATCAGAAACAATCACATGCCAGCCCCTGAAAGCAACACACACTTGCACTCATGCCATCAGTGAATACTGATTTGTGTTGCATTCAGATTGATTTAGAAAAACAAACACATTCGGACTGGCTTTGCAGTTGTAACAACGCAAGATCCCCAATTCTTTAAATTAGCAAAAGGCAGGAAACCACAGTAACCCAAAACGTTGAGTGCAAAAAAAAAAAAAAAAAAAAAAAAAACTCTTGCAGAAAAACAAACACGTTACTCTTAAGTGCAATGTCAACATGTCGGAGACAAACCAGGAAAGGTCATCTTCCGATGCCGCCGCGGGGAAGATCCACACATAAATACAAGCGCACGCACTAATAATTACATTCATAGCAGCTCTTTTCCTTGCCAAGCGTTGGCTTTATAAACTGTCGGACCAAATATGGCTGAAGAGCTCCGCTGTGTACTCAAATGGCTTCATTGTTCTGCACTTTGAACGCGAGGGCAGAAAGACACCAGGGAAAGGTTAATTAGCTCATTAACAGCCCTTTGAGGGACTACAGCCATTTTGGCACGTTGTAGGAGGGTGATCAGAACCTAAACGATGATTAGAGTGGAAAACAATGCCAGATAGGATTATAAATCATAACAAAAGACAGGCTCTTGTAAATTGAATACAACACGCATGCGTCCAAATATATGTTGAATGAAAGAGGTGCTGATCTTAAACACTCCTCCAGCATAGCCTGGTTTCATTTTACGATTCCAGTGGATGGATACAAACACAAGAGAAAAATATCTTTGAGGATTAGACTTTAAAAACTCAGTCTGGCCCTCAAAGGGGTAAGCTTTTCATTCCATTCCAAAAAGGAAAGCTGCTATTTTCCAAAGAAGTATTAGGGTCATAATGGAAAGGGGCGAGTGGGTTGTGGTGACGTTTATATAATTTCATTTTCATTGGCATCAAACTAAAGGTATCACTCAAAATAAGGATGATCACGAAATAATGAAGTTGTATTTACATAACTGTGCATGGTTTTGTGTTATAGTCAGACTTCAAGTCTTGCGGGGCAACCTAAAGAGCTGCCATGTCGTCGCAGCTCAAATCTGTATCGCTCCGAGACGACACGACTGCAGATTACGTCAGCAGCTGGAATACATTTTCGCTCAACATCATCTTTTGCAAGTGACCTCATTTAGTATAACAGTGATTCCCAACCAGTATGCAGCTAGAAATGATCCTTTTTTTTTCAACAAATAATTTCCTTTGTTCAGACAACAATGCCAGCGACATATAGCGACAGGCACAACAATTAAATGCTTTTCTACTAGATGGCAGAAAGCCCTTAATAAACCAGTGCATACCCTTTTGTAACATTACTTTTTGTGTGCTGTTCCTTGAGATTTTAGTCAAATGTAAAATATATGCCTTGACTCGATAAAGGTTGGAAAACACTGTATTAAGAGTCACATGCATGCGTTCATGGATGAAAAAATGAAGAGTAATGATTCACCTCCCTGAACAAAACCCATTTACAGATGTGAATGAAATCAAAGAAGCATTAATAAAATGTTCCATCAGATGATGGTGACATTGGAGGATGACTGCACACTCTCCTCATGGGCGTGGCTCTTAAGCAGCTCGCAAATAAACTGCTCCAAGGCGGCGAAGTAGCCTTGACACTGCCACGTGTCATTGTGCGTGCCCTCAGGGAAGATGGCCAGGCGTTTAGTCCGCGACGGCGACATTTCGTACAGTTGCTTCATCATGACCGGCGGTATGAGTTGGTCCGACAGTCCGGAGACGAACAGTGAGGGCATGCGGCACAGCGCCACCTGCCGGTAGGACAGGAACTTATTCCTGTAGCACCACAATGGCAGCAAGCGCATGGGCAGGAAGGAGAAGAGCGTCGCCGCCATGTGTGGGATGCTGAGGAAGGTGTTTTCCACTATAATGGCCGCCACGCGGTGCGGGTTGGTCGACGCCAAGCGGATGACCACGGCGCCACCGAGCGAGCGGCCGAACAGTACCACTTTGGTTTTGTCCAAATCGGGCCGGGTCATCACATAGTCCAGCGTGGCCTCGGCGTCCAGGTAGAGGCCCTCCTCGCTGGGCTCGCCGTCGCTCTTCCCGTAGCCGCGGTAGTCCACCAGCACCACGTTGGCTTTCAGATTAACCAGCATCAGCAAGGCATTAGGCACCCTGTGGCCTATATTGCCCGCGTTGCCGTGGAAGTAGAGAATGGTGGGCGGCGCCGAGGACGTGGGGCTGCTCTGACTGGCCCCCGCCACCCCAGGTAACACATCCCCGCCCGTGTAGCGCAGCAGGATAAGGTTGAGCTTCACACCGTCTTTTGTGCGAATGTACACATTCTCGTGCGGGATTCCCGTCGGCACAGGAACGTAGAGACGCGATGAAGACGGCTGGTCTGGGAAGTAGAGGAGCGCGTCTTGGAACTTATAGAGGATGGCCGCAACGGAGGCGAGGATGAGAGCCAGGAGGATGAAACCGCCATACAGGTGGAAGGTTAAGATAAGAGCGAGCAGGGAGACACGGCAGGCACCCCAGGACCAGGAGACTAAAGTGAGGGCGCAACGCTCTACTGAGCCCCACAACCTCCATGACTTCTCCATGGCAACACAGAGCGTGGTCACAAAAACAATAACCTGAAAAAACAGAGAACACTACACATGAGCCAATCAGAAATGGAGTTGCTGGATTCATGAAATCTATTGCACAGCTCAATTAGAAAATAAATGTTGTCATGACTCCAAATTCACAAAACAGTGCATATACAGATTGAGGAAAGAACGTGTTTAACGCCGCTGTTAAAAATAACTAAAGGCACACCCAACCTTTGGTCTTTACCGTATTTGATGACAGGAGAGTAACTGTAGCAACTGATCGTGTCAATGCACGCTCGTGCTAACCTCACCGACCTAACCAACCTCACACCCAATTTGACGCGTAACAAATTAGGAATTATTGATTAGGATAAAAGCCTCAAGTTTAATATTAGAAAACAAATAATCTATTGCGGTGATTGCCAGCTGGAGCCTTCTTTGAGCTTTTAGCATACCCAAGGCTGTCGGCAAGCTAACTAGCGTTTACTCGTCGACGTTAACCAGGCGGCCAGGTAGTTCTGACTCACCTCCCTCTCATTGTCGTTGCATCAGATGCGTGAAGTGCTGTCAACTCGCTCACACGAAAACACCGATGTTGTCACGCAGATCAGTTGCAATTAAGTGAACTAAGTTAATAAGAAGTGACCTGCAGTGACAGAAAACCAGCGGAGCTCGCTGTGCTACACAGCTGGTTAGCATTCTAGTTTAAGTCTTCCGGGTTGAACTATCTCCGGGACAATGGTTCCGTATGAAAGATGGTTCCTTGTCATGATATATTAGTCCGTTATCTTTGTGCCAATAACCATAAAAAATGGAAAATATTTTATTTAAATATTTTAAAAAGTGGTATAAAATATTTATAGTCGACCGTTTAATGACCACTTCATGTAGTAGGGGCTGAACATACCACATGAGGTCGCTATTGTAATTATTATTTTTTAAGAGTGCTCAAAATACAGCAGGAAAGAATACAGTACTTTAAATCAAAACTGCTTTCACTTCCATCCATTTACACAGAACACGTTGAATGTTTTAAATTAATATGATTATGGGGTTATTGCTCACTTATATAGAGAAAAACTGCAATCTTCTTTTTAGTTAAGACATATATGATACTAGACAACGCCTGCCTTCGAAGAATTATTTTGATTAAGGCCAATATTGACTTTCTGCAAAAACATCACATTACACAGCTATTTCTGAAGGTTGTCCTTCAGAGTTTCTGGCAACCAACCTGTTCACAGGCATTGGACAAATGGTGAGTCTGCTATGAGACAATAATAGGACAGAAAAAAGGTGAGATTAACGTGACTGAATAAATTCATTCATGCTGTAAATACAGTATGGATTTTTACACTTTCTTTTCCCTGCTGACGTTTAACATCTCCCTCACACTTTATCATTTGACCTTGGTAGGCAAGCAGACAGATGATGAGCAGGCTAGCAGAGCTGCTGGCCATTTAGCTCCGTCCTTGAGGTTTCACTGATTTGATTCCGGGTTGTCCCAGTCAACAAAAAGAGAAAACAAATTCTTTTAGAATATGACTTCTGTTAACAATAATAATGTAAGAGTGAAAATAAGACATCAAGAAAAAATTCAAAGCAGGAAATGGTGAATGCATGCTAATTTCAGCTGAAGAGAGGTCTCTGATAGTATCAGACAGTATTGAACCTTAAACTGCAGCATCACGGCAAGGGGAAGTAGGTCAGATGATTGTCATTTGCTGCTTGATGTCACAGTAGGCTGAAGTCAGTGAAAGCATTGCAAGTTGCAGCGTTAGCTTTTCAGTATAACTCAAAAAATGTGGTTCACTTTGATAAGTGATTGTATTTTTCCTTTCATGAACTGTTCCGTGCCTACCTAAGTGGAAAGACACCTGACAATTTAACTAAAGAGTAGACTTTACTTTAGACCAGGTGAAACTAAATCTAGGTTGTGACAGCATTTCGTATCAGAATGACTTGATTATGCTGCCTTATAGTTACAACGCCTAACCAACTACCACCTGTTTGTAATCTTTGCAGAAATTAGGCTGCTATTTTCTCAAATGCACTTAAAGAAAATACCTTTTGACTTTAAGGCTTTGTCCACTCCCATAACGGCGCAACCGCCCTTTTCTAACTGCGACTATCTACGAAAATATGAAAAAATACCGCAGGCTGGCTACTTTACTTTTAACTACACTTTGACTCTTTTTGATAAATAATCAAAACACACACTTAAAGTCAGTAAACACACAGGCACACATTGTAGCTTCAATTACTCCAAACATATGGCTCCAAAGCACTGGAGGGCAGCAGCTCAATAAAAGTGGGAGCTGCTGTAGGACGAGCAGTGATTTGATGACCTAGCAGGGAATATCATATCATCAGGCCGAGGGACATGCTTATCATTCACCTCACGCCAACCACTCAGCAGCACCCTGCTAGCAACACTGAAGCAGCATTGTGCATGTGCAAGGCACCCATTGACAAAATGAAAGGCTGTAATGCACATTTTCATCCTGTAAAATGGGAGCTATTGCTACAAATTGATTGCCAGTCAGCATTTTACGACTGCAACCTTATCTGCTAATGTGTAGGAGTTGCTTTTATTATCCTTCTTTTTGTTTGTTTTCGGTTGCGTTTGCGAAAGACACACTTGTGCTCATCTGACAAAAATCAGATCCGCATGTAACTAAATGCCATGCACAAACGTGATAGATTCCGTGTCCATGGTTACAATGTAAATGTGTTATCACCTTGGCGACAAGAGCGTTGAGTCACAGAGGACAGCTTCGACATGATACGGCGGAATCTCCAAAGTCCAAGACAATCAGTTTCAGTTGACCACCGAGTTATTTGAATTTCAACACCTTTTCTCCTACTGGCGATACTGTAGTGTGAAGGGAAAATGAAATAGATTAACCGAGAACCACTATGTAATAAAATTAAATAGTAATCATGTAAAATAAAACTACTTGCCCTTTGAAGGCACATGACTAAGTGTCCGTCTCGTTATTTTTACCTTGACAGTAATATTCATCCATTTCCAATAGTGCAGCTCCCCCACATCATAGGATTGTGGGGAAGCTGGAGCCTCTTCTAGCTGGCTTTGGGCGAGAAGCGGTATTCACCCCTGACACACATTCATACTCACATTGATGCCTAACCACTAAAAACACCCAATTTCATCTACCGTAATTATATAAAATGAAAATCATCAAACATCTAGTACAATTCAATCCAAGTGTCTTTAATGTTCAATTTTCAAAATACTCCACCCAAGATTTTAGTATGACAATATGTTCTGACCCAATGCTATTTGTTAGCACGTCAATGGAGTTTTGCATTGTGTGTTAGCATTAAGCTAACATAGAATTCCCTGAGGCAGTCACGGTTTTTGCTTTACACAAGTAATTAATTATTAGTTTGACAATATTGTTGAACTAGAATCAACATCTGTCAAAGTGGCAATGTAAATCTAACCCCTGTATAGTAAATAATTTGACATTTAATGATGTCTGGGGAAGGAACAGCAAACAGACATCACACATTTCAATGGGGAAATTCGTGATTTTCTCAACTCCTGCACATTGATAATTTTGTTTGACTAATGAGATATGTTTTTTCCATAAAATTCTTTAATTAGATCACTTTTGTGCTGTTTGAGGTTCCACTACAATCATTTTAGTTTTACTTTGAACTCCAAAACAGGTAATAAAGATGCAAAAATTCTAACATATTACCTGTCACTGCAGTATAATCTCACTGACTCATAATTAAATCAGTACTTTCAGCTCCTGTGGCTCTGTTTAAACGTCAGTCAAGGTTTAATGAGATTGCCCATACAGTATAGTGATGGCTCAGTCAGCTGTAGTAAAATAGGCAGCCCATGCCTGCAGTGAAGGTTACCCTCTGTGCCGTTCCCACCAGCAATGACTTGGATGGAAATTGCTGTACGTCTCAAACAGTAATTAGGAGGCCTCCTGTAGCGAAGAAGCCAACATTTATTAAAATCCACCGTCACCCTCGTTTCCCTTGCACATCAGTCTACTGTCAAATCTGCGTTCCCACGCGTTCGATTTATCTGAGCCTATTTGAAGTACGAGGACTAATACGATGGGTGACTAAAGATTGTTTTGGATTTTAAAACAATTTCCCCCTATCTTGGAATACATACACTGTGTTTAGGGTGTAAATATGATTTTTTTTTCTTCTCCACCCTCTCTTGTGGGAGCACAGATAGATAGATGGATAGATCATTAGCGCGTCTGGCCATTGTGCCAAAAATAAAGATGAAAAGACAAACTTTCAGAGCAGGCTCTCTTTTGTGTCTCTAGATACTTGAGCAAGCTCCTCAGCGGGAATGTTAATGTGCCAGAGCTGCTAAATCAAGCACTCTTCAAGTTAGATCCAAATGCGTGTTTTCTGCTTAGCTAAAAAAGAAAAAACAGCTCTTTGTTTGCCATCGTCTTACTGTGTCACGGTTTGACCAGATGAGGCTCAACTCAAATTATGTAGCATATAAATAAATAGCATATAATTTGGAAATTCATATTGGCGGCTCGAACTGCAGAACGGCTAGGTCCTCAACCAGGCGGGGCTCCCTCTAGTGGTTGTTTATCTCAACAACAAACTACACATCAATATTAATGGTTTATATCACATGTAAGGTTTCTTTTTTTGGTGGTGGTGGTGGTGGTGGGGGTCACCCTCACCATAAATATCCTATGTGGAAGCACACCCTGCGCAAACCACAACTGCCACTCACTCTTCAGTAATGTGTTTCAAAGTAATCACAGTGAAGGCCTTGCTTCTGAGACAGGGACATTTTCACGGAAGCAAATCAGCACACTGCACACTTTGAACTCAAATGCAATTCCTGATTGATTAATTATTGAATTAAGAGGACTGCCCTAATTTTTTTTTAATGAATATCCCCAAAACAATCCACCCTCTGTTTGAAAATGGTTAAACAAAAAATAGCAAGCTCGTGCTGTAACCTCGATGGACATCCTACAGCTGTGCCGCTTGAGTCCCGTGACCCTGTAGTAAGTCAGCGTAATAGCAATTACTCAGAGGTCCTCGTGATTTACACGCTAGGCTTCCAACCTACGAATGGGAATAAATCACTGCCTCCCCTACTCATCCTCTCCTCTTTATCTGCACGCTCAGCTCTTAGTCGCTGTCTCTTCCCGACCCTTTCTCAGTCTGTCACAGTCGCACACAGGCAGAAACACTTCTCCTGCTCACCCCTCGAGGCCCACACATAATCGCTTAATGAAAAGGTACTTTACACAGGCGGCCGTTCACTTGGGGGATATCTCTTTAAATGTCACTGTTAATGGCGGGAATTAGCAGAAAGCAGCAGGTAGTGTATCAGCCCGTGGACATGCTGATGACAGAGTATGATACCCGGCAAGCCCACTTATTGCTTATTTGTCCTACACTTGCAAACTGTACTTGTTTATTTAGTGGCAGATCCCTTCGTTGATTTATACGCCACCAGGTCGCCCGACTCGGCGCTTGATTACAACGTGTAATTACAGCTAGGGCCGTGACCCAGCCATGACCGAGTACGTTTGCAGTTGACATGTCGAAATAACGGGGGGCTCATGTGACATCACAGTAAGCTGTAAAAAGTTGTGATAGGCCCACAAAATCCAGCCCAAAGATGAAAAGTGATCAATTCTGTGCTTCTCAGAAGGAGGAAAGCAAACTATGGCTTTCTTGCAAACTATGTATGAACTTCTGATTTGCTAAATAGCGCTTTTATGATACTCGAGGGTTGGAAATGTAGACAATATGACAAAAAGGAGTAAATAATGTCTATAGTTGACTGTGAATCAAATACAGTTGGTAGAAGACAATAGTACAGACTGCGGGGATTAACCTTGGCAGCGGTGATGATAATAAACTCCCGCTGGAAGGTTCCAAGGCTCAACGGAGCAGCAATCCAAACTGGAGAAAGCGACCGGTGACTGGCGAGAGTGGCGCTGCGTTGGCCTTCCTCCAGCCTCATCCCGGGCACAATCTGGAGAGCATGTTTATTCTAGCGAACACGCCACCCTTTAAGCGGAAGAAAAGATTGGATCTCACTATTGGAAATGGTTTGGATTCCACAGCCAAAATGAGACTTCATTGGCAACCCTTCAAAGATTTTAATATATTTATGGATGTCTTTTGACTTTCTCGCTGTATGCAGGTGCACTTTTCACCAGGAGGTGCTTTGTCCCTGTCAGCAAAGATTAGCGGGAGGTAAATGCATTTCCAGCTACCATGCGGGTTAATCTTGCTGCTTTGCATTAATGAATAGTTCAAATTCACATGGTATGGGAAATTATATTTAATAACAGCAGATATGTCTGGGTTAAGGGAAGTTTCAGTGTTGATTTTATTTTAAATGGACGTTAAGGTGTATCAAAGGAAAAACTCTCTTGGTAGGGTTCCAGGTCTCCCTGCAGGAGTTTGGAACGTCAGTCTGGAGTCCTGGAGTTCTTGTAAATCCACCCGTCTGGTGTTTACACTCGGGCTGGTGCTGATGTTATTGTGCTCTGAGAAAGTTTAAATGGGGACAAATAGGAAGTGGTTGCATAATCTGTATTTTGATCCAGATGATTTTGCTTCATTCAACCATTTCATGAAATAATATTGAGTAAATTCAACAATTTTTCTTTTAGTATTAAAATAACTGTGACCTGTCAAGATGAATTGGTGACATTTTAAAAAAGTTACACTATAAGATACACTGTGATACGTTATAATTAGGCTAAAGTAGAGTTTTTTGGTTTAAATTTTTTCTAAGATAAAAACCTACTGACTTTTTCATTAATCGTAAAGACGCCTCGGCTCTTATTTTCCGTTACGCTGGAAGAATTTTGATTAGCATCTGAGCCGCTCCTGGTACTTTTGGAGCCTTCCCTCATGAATAAGCTTGTGTGGAGCATCAGGATTCAGTCCTGGGCCATTAATGATGCAACATCAGGGCAAGAGGCAATGAAGACAAACACAAATGCAAAACGACTGAATGGTGTTACGCGTACTTGTCTGTATGATCCACCCTAACACCTGACACAACCTCCAAACCTTATGATCTTCTGTCCTCTACTATATTCCAGAAATTTCCTTGCCTTCGTCAGAAAGCTGTCTTCCCTGACAGGCATATTTCCTTTGAAGCTTTGGAAAATTATAGATTGAGTGAGCTCAATGCGGATATGTAGGGCGGCATACTGCGAGACCAAGGGTATGGGAAAAGGCATTGAGATAGTGAGCCGTGTCGATGTGTCGCTAAGGAATTCCTGGAATGGAAATGAGGCGAGGCGATCGATCGGGAGACTAAAACCTGAGGCGGAGTGGGGCCGCTGATGGGTGGGTGGGTTGATTGAACTGCATGATGGTATCTGGATCATTGCTCTAATCCCTCTTGATTTCAGTGACCAACTGAGCAAGCAGTGGGAGTGCATCTCAGCAATCAGCGGCATGCTCTTCTCTGAGGTTTTTTTTTTTATGCACATGAAATGCCTTTTGTTTCTTTTTTTTTTCCTTACATTGTAATCATTTAAAACTCGTTTTGCAACGCCGCTGCAGATTTTTTAAAAACTTTTGTCACATTCACAGCAGCATTTTTTTATGGTCCATTTCTGCTCACTTGGGAATCAATTGTCTATTGAGACGCCCACTGCTGTTGTAATCCATCATAGTAACAACCACGTTTTGTTGTTTATTACAGTTTTGTGAAGATGTGCTGATCGTTAAATATTAACAGTCGGCCACCATGATGCTTTAGTATAGCAATTAGCGATAAACATGATCATGAATGAATTGCTGTCTTTATCATTAATCTTCCTACAAATTAACTACCTTTTGGGAGGGCCTTATTCTGACCAAAAGCAGCAATTTCAACATTAAACAAAATTCTGTGAGCAAAACAGTGAACAGTTATTGTTTTGAAGTAGACATTTTGAATTCCAACGCTTGTATTTTGAAAATGATTTTAGCACATACCTAGCTTGGCCTTGTCTTTTTGTTTTGTGAGCTTTTGGATTTAGTTAAAGCCTACATATATGGTCGCTAAACTAAGCTTTAGCTAGCTGTCAAGGCAAAATCTTTTAGTAAGTACCCTGTCAATAGATTTTAGTTAAAGGTTAAGGTATAGTTTATCTTTTGCTGACAGTATACTGTACCTTTAATTTACCACATAATATTCCAATGAGGGATAAATGCAATGAGCTTACATTTTTAATCACCATATTACACTATATAATTATCAGTAATCATGAGGTAATTGTCAATTTGTAGACCTTTTGTAGTTCAGAATGAGCAAATTATTTGCTGTAATGCACTTTTGTATTTATTCCTCTTACAAATGAATTGTAAAAATAACACATTACGGGGATTTCACTACTCAGTTAAATCTGTGCCAGAATTGCGTTTAGTGTATTTACGCCAAATAACTTTTGATCCAGAAAGAAGCATATAAGCAAGCTACTATATGATGATTCAATCAGAGGTGGTTCGATGGTGCATAGACAAACGCACACACCCGCGGCATTGATAGTGGATGAGTCATGTCTGCCAGCGGTTACAGTTACTGTGATGGCCTGCTATTTGCATTCACAGCACACACACAAGCTCTCTCTCTCTCTTTTTGCCTCTTGTCACATTATATGTCGCTTCCACTACCTTTTTTGGACTCCATTTGACTACCTTGCCTTGGAAACACATGCCCAGTGACGCATACACACTCCATGTGTTAATTGGCCACTACTCAGGTCCTAATTGAAGTAATCACTTCAGGGGGAAATTTTCAATAAATATATCTTTATTCTTGTCGCTATGCCAGTGATGTGAGTTTGGATTTTAATGCCCATAAGGCATGATGGTGGAGCCCAGCAGAGATTAAATTTGACACGGGTGAGTGAGCGTCTCAAATCATTCAAGATGATGATTCTAGTGTGTACATCTTTTCATTTCCACACACTCGTGCATCCATTTTGTAGCCTTTATCACGTTGAGAGTCACAGATGAGCTGGCTAGCCCAGGTCACTTTGGATGAAAGATCCCGGAGTAGTCGCCATCCAATCGCAAGAAACATATTGACAAATAATCATTCACACTCGGATTCACAGCAGTTGATAGTTTGGGGTCTTCAGTTAACCTAACAAATATATTTTCAACACAGAACTGAGAGCACACTAGACCTCTGCCAAGGTTAAATTCTTCCCTGTGAGTTCAGCGGCAAGACTAAAAGGTTGAAAAAATAATTTTGCTGTGGATGAAATGGAAGGAATTAAAAAGATTGAGCGGGGGTTGTAAATATTCTGAGTTAAAAAAAAAAAATTGCACCATAATGTTCCACTTTATTCCTGTATTTCGCTCAGACTACTCGGTGTTGCAAAAAATGCCAACAAAAAAGTAAAACATAAACACAGAATCATCTCAAGTTTACAGTTCTGGGTTCGAATCCCTACTCTGGACTTTCATGTGTTGTTTGAATGTTCTCTTTAGTCCCGACCTTAATTTTACTCAAATACACCAACTTCCTCCCACATTACAAAAAAATGGGAGATTCTTGGGGGGAAACAAACCGTTCGTGAAAAATGGAATTGAAATGTTCATCATTTTTGTTAAAATTTTTGTGTTTACCATTTATTCTAATACGTTGGACCTCGAGAAGCACTGAGAAAAAAATTCTGACCGCCCTCTCGCCATCATTTAAGTTGCCCATATGTCCAATATAAAACTCACTGACCTCAAAAGGAGCTTTATTGACATACATTTAGATCGGTGAGGTAAATAACTCATTCGTGAATGTTTTTCCTCCGTTACATGTGTTGACTGCAAAGCTTGTGCATTCATTTGATGTGTAACGGGTGAGTGGGAATGTCAATGCGGGACACGGCCAGTCCATAAACCTCCTCGTTACAGAGCACGGGCGCATTTGACGGTTCGGCTGTGCAAGACTCGACTTTGGAGAGTTATGATCGGCTGAGTCATTTTTAGACATACTTTCACATGTGTGGCGAGGGGTTCACTGCTTCGGGGGCAGAAAGCTTCTTGTCATCTTTTGGCTCCCCGATCAGTAGAAATATGTTTTAAAAATATCAACTTTTGTGAAATAAATTCACTTGATGAATATCAACCATCAAGATCAATTAATCATATCAAAAATATTTTTAATCTTACTGTGTAATATTTTGCTCCTAACTTCCATTTTAACTCCTATTTTTTGGATCGACGCTGTTCGTCACCTCTGCCAGCCTCCTCCACAAGAACACAAATTGAGGGGATCTCTTTTGGAAGAGTGATGTTCATCCCGCCAGAGGAGCTCCAGACGTAGACTCTTTGCCAAGGTGCACTGAAGCCAATGCTGCCAGCCCACCATAAACTGGGCCAACCCCTCACTAGGCCAGATTATGTTGGTACTCTTTCACTTTGTCATCCATTTGCTTGTTAGTGAATAAACAAAACATGTTAAAATTCTTCCAATAGCATCAAGGACACTCTGACAATAATCACTAAGGATGTTATATAAATACTGCCATTTTACTTTTAGCCTCCAGGGGTCCAATAGTCTTAATCAAACACAATTTATAAGTGGACAAAATTATTGGGACACCTACAGAAAGTGAAAATAAGATGTCAACCCCCCTCTTTCTTTTAATTTTTGCAAGAGTTCCGTAATAGTTTATTTTTACTTCGCCCAGGTCTTTCTAGAAAAGCAGATCAAAATGTCCGTTGTAATTAATCTCAGTTAGTTTCTTATATTCAAGGATACATTCATGAACTATGGAAGGGAAAATGACAAACTGTTTGCAAACTCTTACAGTAACAGTTTTACCTCACAGTTAAAGTCAATGACCTAAGATACAAATTTATAGGGTACTATATATTGCCTATAGCACTTTTTTCCCCATCTTGTAATGTATTTCAGGGACACATATGGACTCCCACACTCAGTAGTTCACCGACCTTCTCCAATTTTGTTATACAATTAAATTGTAAAATGACAATAAAGGGCACTCATTCATTATACCTTTGTGGAGGCTGAAGTGTGCCATTTTGCTGATGTCTATTTGTAGTTGCTTTTTCACCTTTAAAACATTCTATCTACAGGTTTGGTGTTCAATTTTTTTTTCTCTGCAACTACCGCGGGTTCAACTGTGTTTTAAAAATAACCACGCGGACATCATGCATGCTTTTTTTGGGGGGGTATATGTGAAGCCCTTTGAGACTGCCTGTGATTTAGAGCTATATAAATAAACTTGACTTGACTTGACTTGAAGACTTAAATCGACTCCGGCTTGTTCCATGCATTTAACATGATGATGCGGAGTGTTAACACGTGTGCCCGCCCAATCAGCCTTCATTGCATGAACCCATGACTTCCCTGCAACAAAACAAACGCCGCTGCCTTAGTGCACGTTTGGGCAAATATTTGTGTGACACATCCGTACCTGTGTATTCACCCATCTCCTTCCCTCCCTCACCATACCCCCTCGTTCACTCCCCCACTCTCCCTCTCTCTCTGCGTGTGCATATAGGCAATAAGCTGCTCGGCCACTGCGCAACGATGGAGCTCTCGCAGCGATGGAGATGACGCAAACAGCCTGTGCTCTCCGAAAAAGTGTTTCCAGGCGAACATGGCGGCAACTTAGGCGCGCTCCAAGATGACAACGGCCAGCCGCAGACGGGATTCAAGGCTTCACGCTCGGCTTCCAGGCAGCGACGAGACCGGCCAGTGTGGGCCGGCCGCTTCACTTCAGTGAGAGAGAGCACAATCTGCGGCAGACGCCCCAGCAGCAGCAGCAGCAGCAGCAGCAGCAGCAGTAGAAGCAGAAACATCATCACAGGAGACGAGAGAGACGAAGGGAGGACACCCGGGGAAGGAAGGAAGGAGGGAAGGAAGGAAGGGAGGAAGGAAAGGAAGGAAAGGAAAGGAGGAAGGACGGAAGGCAGGCAGGCAGGGACGGGAGGACGCGGCATGCGGTCAAAGAGGACGCCGTCCCCCCGCGGGGAGCCACGGAGGATGCGGCAAGCTTAATCCGCGCGGGCGGGTTTACTGGACCGGAATAGCACCGATTGCTGCGGGCGCCAATCTAGCAGCGCCCTGCACCGGCGGAGGCAACGGCACCCCGAGGAGAACCGAGCCGAGTCCACCTAAGTCAATGAGTATTGAGACAGAGCAGCCCCCGCGGTGGAGTCGGCCAGGGCAGCACTCTCCTAAAATATGACCAGGGGTGCTTGGATGCGTCGACAGCATGACGAAGGCGTAAAATACTGGTTCGCACCCCGAGGGACCGAGAAGCCATCCACCGAGTCGGAGCGGGCCCAGAGATGGCGACTGTCGCTGGCCTCGCTGCTCTTCATCACCGTCCTGCTCTCGGATCACCTGTGGTTCTGCGCCGAGGCCACGCTCACCCGCACCAGGGACAAGCGGAGCTCGGGCCCGGAGGAGCTCGGGATTAGAGAGACGGGCGAGCAGCCTCACTCCCTCCACTGGCTCCCACCGGCGCCACCATCACCACCACCACCATCATCACCATCTCCACCACCACCACCGTCTGACCCCCATCACCATCACCACTACAACGCCAGAGAGCAAGATGCTATTTTTCTAGGGAATTCTACCGAACCTCTGTGGCGGATGGACACCTGTCACCCGGACAGCGTGTCCAAAGACTGCTTTACTTTCACGGACGCGGACACCGTGTGCCTGGGCCTCGCAGGGGGAGATGGGACGCAGTTGGCGTACGTGAACCTGAGCGATTTGTACCTTTCTTTTTGTAATTCCTACTCACTTTTGGATTTGTTTTACGGGTTTACGAGACCACGCGACATGAATTGCACCCTGGATATGGCCATGGGGGCGGACGCGCCGGGATGTGGCGATTGCGTCCGGGCTTACCAGCTCCTTGACCAGCAGGCGGAGGACAACTACCGGGAGTTCGAGCTCTTGGTGCGCAAATACGAGACGACCGCGTACTCGGTTCGGACGTGCATGGAGGAATGCAAGGTAAGGCACGCGCACGCGCGCACACTCACACAAGTGGACTTGAGGGGGCGGGTTCACGGTCGCCATGGCAACCGGTGGGCATGTCGGGATATTTGCATTTTTGGTCTTTCCTTTCAAGAAATGAAGCTTGCGGTGTGCTTCAGATACAAACTTGGAACACGTTTTGCATTTGTGTATAGTTAGCGGTGGAGCTAGCCACTTTACACGGTCTCGTCTTGCGCACAAACCTTGTGTGTTGCCCACACAGCGTGTGGCCTTATTCGCTGTCCATGGTGCTGAAAACAAGGCCCCACAAGAGGCCTTTTTTTTTTTCTTTTCTTTTTTAGCTGTTTGCTTAATAGGAGAAAACCACACAGACACACACTTAACTCACTGCTGCAGTCTTCCCCTTTGTGTTACATATAGCCTGAGCGAGGGCTCTCATATTGTGTTAAGTGCACAAACAAATCTCTGTCCTATAACATCCCCTTTTTGCCTCTTCCTCCTTGTGTCATCTAATCAGCACCGCTAGCCTTTGCTAATGCAATAAGTCTCAGGCAGCGCCACGACCGCCTTTTAGCCCCTTTAGCCCAATCTGAATTGCTAATCGGCCTCGGTGTCCGAGTGACCTTTGAGAAATCGCGGCGCCCTGAGACTGCATGACAAACCTCCAGAAGCACTCTGCCAGAGAATAAATACATCACGCCACTTGATATGATAATTATTGCTCTCCATACTCATTCGGAACAATTAGCTCGATGTTGGGCGCATGGTGTCATCTTGAATATTGTCGGCAAACGGTTGGCCTGTTCGCAAGTCAGTTAGGAACACATGATGACTTTGAAAGGTCGACAGCATTCTACATAAACTATATTTCCCCAAACAGTGGCTGGGGGCTTGTTTACTGCAGGTGTTTATATGATGGAGGCATCGTTCTGACTATATTTCTTCAAATAATGCACGGGAGCTTTGATTTACTCCATTCCAAAGAGTACCAGACATTTATTTGATGGCGGTGACCATCTGACAGCAGACCTATGCTGTATTTCCTCAAGTAGTTGCTGGAGGCTTATGTTTACTCAAGTGCAGAGAGTTCAAGGCGTTTATTTGACTGAGGTGTCGATTTGAGTGGAAGCCTTCACAATAGTTCCGCAAACAGTAGCTGGGGGCTTTTGTTTACTTACTAAATGCAGATAGTGTGGCATGTTTTGATGAAGGAAGTATCCATTGGAAAGGAGGCCAAATAGTTGCCCGGGGCTTGGAGTTGCTCAACTGCAGAGAGTAAAAGGCATTTGTAGAGAAAGTGGAAGCGGAGTGGAAGGATTTACAGTATTTCTTCAAATGCCATTTTGGTGGTTTGATAGAGATAATCATTTTACATTGAATCTCCACACTTCCTTTTACAGTTTTTTATGCCCATTGCAAATTCTACTCAGTGTTTTTAAAGCAAATGTTTTTTCAAGGCATTCATAACATGCGTTATGCAACTTAACACTTGCTTACTTTGACTTAACGTGGCTAATCATTATTTTTAATTCATCCAGTTTTCAGTTTGAACCTTTTCTCCCCATGCTTGCGTGTATTTTTTTTTTTTTTTTGCCTGCCACATTCCAAAAAGATATATGTTAGCCGATATGTAAACCGCTCATACTATAGGTATGAATGTTTGTCCATACTGTCGTCTGTGTGTGCCTGTCGTTTGGCTGACAATTGCTCCAGAGTGTTCAAGGAACCCGTCCAAAGTCAGCTGGAATATGCACCAGTACACCTTCCACCCTCATGAGAAAAAAACAATATTACAACTGGTTAGGCTAAAGAAAATCATTGTTGCTGCACCTTAAAATAATCCTCCATCAAACGCAGATGCCATTCATCTCAGACTTTGCCCTTGTTCAAAATTAAATCATTACAGAGAACGTATTTATTAAAATTTTAATGAACGTCTCCTAAAATGTTTTGGGGCAGAGCGCCAAAGAAGGGCTATGAAAGTTTTTTTCAAAAAGAGGATGACTTGAGGCCATTAGCCAAGCCACTTCTTATAATGTGGCTTATGTGCGAACGTTTAGTTCAAGAGCAACGACGGCCATTTTACATGACTGTTGTTTCCCTGCTAGTCTCTTATTTACTTTGTTTTTCACCATCGGAATCATTTTTTCTGATCTTTACACCTTCTGATCCACACACACATCAACAAGGCAGAGCCCCTCGTGCCCTGCCTTTCCTGCAGGTCCAGACCTGAGCGTCCCTTCCGGTGTAATTTAATTTGCACTCCCATAATTCTCCGCTCCTCTCGTGGCTGCGTCTCCGGGGCCGCTCGGCGGCATGTCGATCCTCTTCCTCCGTCTATTCATCATTGTCTCTTGGTTACTTTCGTATCCTCTGCCTCTTTGTCTTCCTCCCATCTGTGTCAAGAGCGACGAGGGACGAGCGTCACATGTCAACATGGTCGCTGTATACTGTAGCTCACTCTTCCCTCCTACTCTTCTTCTTCTTCTTCATGCACTCTGTTCCTGTCAGGGGCCTTGCACCCCTCCCTCATCTCTGTCCTCTGTGGAAATATGTGAGTGTTAGAGTGATAGATACAGATCTAGGTTAAGGTCTTTTCCTTCTCTTCAATTACACAGATCCATTCACACAGACTCCCCTTTGGGTTCTCAAATCTCTCATGTAGCCTTTTTTTTTTTTTTTCCTCTCCCCTTGCCTTTCTTCAACACTTCATGACATGACGGCCACATAACGTCCCTGAGAATTACGCGGCAGCTCCGGTGAAATAATACCGGTCAACTGTCAATCAACGTTAAGGTTTCAAAACATTTTGCTCCCAGAGAATGGAAATAATCCTTTACCCGTTTTCAAGCTGTCATCATAAAACCGTTGCTTCAAGTCTGCAGTCAATGTTTTAAGTGTCACTATAGTATTTTAGCTGTCATACAAGTGTAAAGCGGAGTTCATTATTAATAATACGGCATATGAATATGTAGGCAATGCTTTCGGTACTCACGATTAAGCGCTTTGCGCAAATGTCAGACTTCTTTCGGCGTCTTTTATGACTGATTGCTCACTCTGGCATCCTGTACGGACCAGCCCGTACACAAAAGCGTCTCTGTTGTAAAAATTCGATTTCCACTGCTATGGGACTCAATTGTATGCTGAACAGGCGTTTATTTGAAGGAGGCATCGGTTTTAGAGGAGGACTTTGCACTTTTTTCTCCCCTAATAGTGGTGGCCATTTTATTTGATGGAGTTATTCATTTTAGAGGAGGCCAATAGAGAATTCATTCAAATTAATTTAATGTAATGCAAACAGCATCAGATATTAAAAAAAAAAAAATCCTCAAATAGGATTTAGAGAGTTTTATTTGCTCAACTGCAAATAATAGCAGGTGTTTATTAAATGGAAGCATCAATTTTAGAGGAGAGCATTCAACTATTTTCTCTGTTAGTAGCCAGGGGCTTTTATTGACTCAACAGTAGAGAGTACCAGATGACTATTTAAAAGAGTTCTCCATTTCAGAGGAGGCCTTTTGAATATTTTTATTTTATCGACTGCCGGCAATAGCAGGAGTTTATTTGATGGAGGTATCACTTTCCTCAAATAGCAGCAAGGGGATTTATATATTTATTCAGCTACAGAGAACACCCATGTGATTATTTGAATGAGTCATCAATTTTAGAGGAGGCCTTTAGAACATTTTCTTGAATTGTTATCATGGGAATTCATTAGTTCTAATCAGAGAGAGTGTGAGACATTTTTCACAAAGAGGCAGGGACGCTACTTTTTTTTTGTGGGGGAGGTGTCCGTTTGAGACAAAGCTTCTACAAGTATAATAATAATCAAAACTCATGTTTTATTCAATTATGTTATAAATTGCTTGACGTCCACGTACTTAGCGGCCATTGTGCATCATACAGTATTTCACTAGCCATTAAGATAGAAGTGTGTGTGTGTGTGTCTCTCTCTCTTGGTGCGAGGGACATTAATTTTTAGTCTAATGTTGAAGTGCCAGCTTTTTAATAACATTACCATCAATGTAACAAATGACATTTGAGCGTCCTCCATGACCACGTGACAGAATTAACTTCCCACATTAATCCGGTTGCTGTACATTAATTTCCGTCAATTCTCCAACTGGAAAGCCTGGATGGTGCTGTATATGTTGACCATATGAGCCATTTATTTCCCGAAATTATTGTTCACACGTGTTTGCTGGATGTTGGTGGAAATGGAAATCACTCTATCAATGGGCAAGGTTCTCTAGCATTTTTTTGCTTGCTAAGGAATTAGCACGTATGCATGCATGCATGGATTGATAAATTGGTGTACGCATGAATGGTTGGTTGGATGAATGAATGGATGCATCTGTTCTGATTTAAGGTGTTAATATGGGTTTTTGATTCTACACGATCGTAGTTGGAAATTGCTTTACACTTTGAATCCTTTAGCTATTTAGACATTTTTAAGCTTTGATTTTAACGGCTAGTCGTCACCACCTGGAGGCCAAGACGACGCCATTAGCAATCACTTGGCTTCGCCCAATAACCATAAAGAGCACATAAGGATTGTGAAAGTGCAATCCTTGTCGTGTTTCGCTGTATACTTGAGGTTGAAGATTCTGATTTCCAATGAATTATATAAATCCCAATTTGCAAAAGTTGCTCTCTACAAGTTCTCTCTCAAATTCAATTAGGTTGCCTCAGGGCCCAGTTCAAATAGATGCTGGGAAAGTCCTCTTTCAAATGAGCTACCAGTGTTTGCTTCCTCCCTCCCAAACAGTAGATAAGGGCATATGTGTGTGTGTGTGTGTGTGTGTGTGTGTGTGTGTGTGTGTGTGCTGGAAAGGAACACAGCAGCAGTCCCATGGAAACACATTTTCTCTCTAAGCGCCATTCCTCTATGCACCGACCGCATCACAATGAAAGTGGCCAACTTGAAGCTCTCAGCTCTCATTTCTGCATTATTGCCGTTCATAATATTTTTTCTAAACTATGTGCAACCGCCACAAGGAAGCTTGTACGCATCATGTATGTACATTATTATAAAGAAAAAAATATTTTAAGATTATAAAAGATATCTGAATCGCCAATGATTCAGAAGTTTGTTAGCTTGCATTTTGCTAATTGTTCTTGCTAATGTTTTGCCCATTTGTGTTAAAAAAAAAAGAACCTCAACATTTTGAGATATTCAGAGATCAAATTAAAGAAAGAGATTTCCTTGTTTGATTTTAATACAGCTCAGTCACATTTTTATAGCAGCTTCATTTCCACAACTAAATAAATATTCAATTTATTCAGGGATGGGGATGGTAAATAATAGATATATGGGCAGATTTCATTGGTTGCTTGATTTTAATTTGACACATGAAAAGGAATCCCAGAGATCCAAATACTGGTATACAATCCATTATAAAAGTATATTTTCCATACTATAATAGGACAATCACGATTTTCTCACGCTGACAAGCGGAAATAAGGAGTTGTTCTGCCTTACACGGTCTTGCTGTTATGCTTAGTCTGAATGATTTGATGAGTGGGTGATGTGTTAGCTTTGATTTTTCTCTGACAAGATGAAAAGCGAGAAGGCTGATGGTAGGAAGGGGGGAGGTGGGGGGGTTCTCACCACACTGGAAATGGCATCTATTCAAAACACACAAATGCACCGAGACAGAAAATGTGGAAAGTTTGTATTTACATATGAGAACATCTGCATCTTCACGCCTTTTTGGGCAGCGACAACCTGCCCGGTGTGATGGAACAGATGTAGCCGCTATGCAGGATTCGGACTGGCTTTGTTCATCTTTTGGACTGACTCATTTCTACTGACTCAAAAGTAGAAGAAGCTCACTCGTGCCAAACGGGAGCAAAAACTCCAATGTTGTGCTTACGTTTTTGTTTAGTGTACTTGAGTGAAAAGTTTTTGCCACCTCTGCCAATAAATGATGTTTTCTGCAAGTGTTTTCTGCCAATAACCTTGACTTCTTCTGTGCTGTTGCACCGGTTCGCTCGACAGAGCATAATTAAATCAAACAAGCGTTTCAGCTATATATCAGACTTGACATGCACTTCCTGTTTTGAGCTCCTCTCGCTCATATTAAAGCAACGCTTGAGCAAGCAACAAATGGCAGAAGCTGCTCGGCGGTGTTTGTTTTCCCGCTATTTACAAATGTCTGGTAGTTGAACTGAAGTTGATGCATATTTATAACGACAACCGTCACAACTCCAACTTTTAATAAACTTGCTGAAGTTTGATGCTTGATTTTTAAAAGCCTCGGACAATCTTGAAGTTAAATTATTGCTCTTCTTTCTTGATTGCTTCTTTGTTTCCTTATTGTCCAGCTCACATGACTTCATTTGAACCCTATTCAGGCATAATTAAGGCTTGAGATGGAATCGATTTTTACTCCTCCAAGGTACGATATTCACTAATGCACCCTTAGGGCGCTTGTTCTCCAAGGTAACACTTTGTTCCTTTTCCTGGTCAGAAAAGATTACAGGTGTGCGACCAAGATAAAAAGAAAAAAAAAAAGGCAGTACCACCCCAGTGACAAATTGTTGTACCCCTAAAGGTACAATAATGCACTTTTTTTTTTCCTGGTGATTGATCCAAGGTCTAATAGAAGAGGGACAGCCTGAAGGAACAGAAAGAAGTTGATATGAAGTTGTGAGAGCAGCCAGTCATGTTCAGCATCACCAGCACACAAACACGCAATCACACACACACATATAAAAAAACTGAGCTCCCAGACGCTCTGGTGACATTCTCACATCACTGAGTCATCATCGTCATCCTCACAGCATGTCCTGTTACAGACAGAACATGAACGTTCAAGCTCAGCTCCATGCTAGCTGTCTCAACCGTTAACGTCACGTGATCGTAGGCGCACTGGACTAATTGTATTGTAATTTAGTTCAAAGGAACATTTCATAATTAAGTGATTTAATTTATCCATCAAAATTGCTAAATATTAGAAACAGCTCCCACTATGCTGTTCTAAAAATGTACAGCAAAATATATCTTTGACGTGTGACATTATGGGCGGATATTTAAGAACTATATTGGCTTCATTTCTTTTTGTTGTCCGTAGACACATCCAACATAACGGCTGATTACTTTTCATAGAGTAACTAAGGACAACAGCAAGAATGGCAGAGACCATAATTTAGCGCAATGTAGCATGCAGCCGACAAGGCCTGGAGATCGAGGCGGGAGAGACAATAGCAAATGCTAAAGATTAGCGAGTATACCCAGTGATGTGTGCAGACAGGATGTGACAATATGTGTCACTTCCCCAGACGCACTGTAATTTTCTCTAGGCTTTATTCTATTTATTTTTCTGGAAGGCGGTAGGGGTGGGCGAGAACAATTCATTTGAGCACCTGGCGCGATATATAATCCTTTCCCATTTAATCAGCCTTTCTGTCATTGGATGACAGTGTGTGATGTTGGAAATAATTTCCCGCCGTTGTGTATGACCCGGCATGAGTAAAAAGAACTTTTAGCGTGACAGTTGCATATTTGACTGTCACAGATTTGTAGATATTTTCATCAATTAGTTGAGTTCATGTAAGTTAAAAAGTGAAAATGGCTAAAGCATAATTTAACCATTAACCTTTTTCATCAATCTCACATTTCAGCCATGTTACTTGATATCTGGTCTCAAATAGTTTTGTTGTTCTGTTGCTATCTTTACCTCCCGTGCTTAGTTTTTGCAGACGCTAATATTGTCTTATGTGCTAAATACCTCCTTTTTTTTTTTTTTTTTCTTCAGCCGATGCAAATGATGGCTTCCTCTAAGCCGTCATCACAAAGCCTCAGAGGCTGATTATTCACATCATTACTTGGGCAGCACCTAGCAACCACCTCGGAGGCCTGATATAGCCTTCAAGTGTGTGTGTGTGTGCGAGAGAAAGAGGGAGCATCGTTTGACAATCCAGGTTGAGAGTTTTGAGAGTGGGCTTCAGCGAACACCAACACCACCACTCCGCACTTCCTCCCCCTTAAATACACCCTAGCACCCAACACCCACCTTCATTCTGACAGTAATTTGATTGTGGACGTAGGTGGGAGGGGAAGCGGAAGGGAGGTTATTGACGGCCACAGATAGCGTATGGAAAAGGAACAAAAGCAAGGGAGGAGAGGAACGGTGAAGAGCTGGACCTGATAATGAGGCTCTTATCGTCATCTCTTCCTTGTGGGTGAAAGGGAATAGAGTTAGTTGGGTTTTCACCTTTTTGACAAATACCACATGCTCTATTTCCGATTTTCCCCTATATTTTTTTTCGTCACCTTTTTTCTTTTTTTACTCCGCCTGACCTCCTTTTGTACGTGCTTCTTTTTATCACCTCTGCCAAGCAGGTGCCATTTGTCTAGCTGACCCAACCCAGAGCGTTTCAAAACGTAAGGCGTGTCCGCACATCTGAAAATACACTTACTCTTGAAGACAAATGTACAGTAGTGCGTGGAGATCCAGTGCAGACGGCGTGTCCGTAGCGTGCTGTCATTTGAGGGGTCACCGAACAAGAGCGCAGCTTGGAAAAGAGACTTTCTGCGACGTCGGTTCTCATTCAACTTTAAGTTTAGAAAATAACTTTATCCACTATGTTACCGGTGTCAAACTCTGGCCCATGGGCCAAATTTGGCCTGCTGTGTAATTATATTTGGCCCGCAAAGACAACTGCATTGACTTTGTGTCAATACTAAAATTGCAAATTGGCTTCACTTTAAAAAAAAAAAAAAAAAATTGAGATGTTTCTAACAATTTTTATTACATTGTTAAAAATTTGAACAGTGTCTATTAGTCTCTGATTTCAAAACTAGTCATCAGTTTGTTGTGTAGCCTATACTGTATATAATATGACACGTTCGCAACTATGACTATGACAAAAAATGAGTTTGACACCCCTGCCCTGGTTCAGAGTTGGACTTAAGAGGTTCTACTGCACGGATCTCAAATACAACTTAAAATCTGAGTGTGTCAGGGCAGCATCAAGTATTCCACAAAAAGGGGGTTCAAGTATACCAAATCCAGTGCTCTCAAAATTGATTAATAACAGTTCAGGACATTAAGGGTACTTCAGATTGAGAAGAAGATTGGTGACCCGGCCCTCTCCCTCATCTCCTTGGTACTTTGCCTGCCTACCCCTCAGGCTGTCTTAGTAACAATGTCAGATTTACAATTGTTATTGTTTTATTCTTGGAAGTGGTCCTCTCCTGCCTCGTTGTTACTTCTTTTCCTCGTCTAATGAGAGCTCCCAATGGGGCAATTTGTGCCTTTTTCTGTTATTTGGATTATTATTCGAAATACAGAGCAGCATTCCTAGTGTAATTTCCAGACACTATCATCTTGCTTCATTAGCCTGCAAAACATGCTGCTCAAAATGATACTCTTGTATTTTCCTCCTCATAAAACCCTACATAAATACTCATGAATGTACTATGTTAAAGGCTTCTTTTTTTTTTTATTGTTACTTGTATGATAATGGCCACATGTTCGAGCCAAATGGTTAGCATAGCACTTGCATGCGTGAGATTTTTCCTAGGTAATCGCCTCCCACTTCTCCAAAACATGCATGTGGGGTAATTCGAGGTTTTAAATTGTTCATTTGGATGAACAGGAGTGTTAATGAATGATGGGAACCCCGAGGGTACGCCTCAAATGTCCAAAGTAAGCTGGGCTAGGCTCTAGTTAACCCATGGCCCTGGTGAGATTAAGTTGTCAAGAAAATGGACGCACCTCATTATCATTCTAATTATTACAAATGTTCAGTATTGCCAGGGAGAAATTGCATTATTTAACTGCTTTGCAAAGGTTTGGATATATGGAGGCGACCAGCGCTTTTTTTTTTTTTAACCAAATTTGACATTGTAAGTGAATATTTAATGCGGTTATTATGACCTTTAAAACATGCGTTCCACCGCTGTGTTTTGTCTCCTTCGGCTGCATTTTTTTTTTCCCCCTGTACAGTGGCGCCGACAGCCCCTCTCAGACTTTCTGTTAATTATTCATCTGCCAGAGGCTTTTTCAAAGGCACCCGAGGAGGAATTGTGACACCCCCCCTCTCTTGTGCGACTCTTTGTATGCACACACATCCACAAACGCGGGAAGCATGTGCGTGCCACCACAGTCACTCGTGTTAAGCGTGCGGGCAAAGACGAGCGGGCGGAAAGCTGTCGCATTGTGTTTGGTCTATGGTTGACCCCCACGGGCAAGCTTGCCGGGCGAACAGAATACACTCGCGGGGCACTTTATTAGGTACACCTGCACTCGCTAATGTGATCCAATGTAAGATCAGATAGGAATCATTGTTACTTGAGCTGCTGACGAGTTGTCATATTGTAGTTCAACTTCCAATAGCTAACATGAGGACTCGGAGACATCTAAAACGTTGTAGATAGGGGCCCTCGAGGCCCTGAGATGGTCACACCTGATCGAGAGTATCACTTGAGAATAAAATAAATTGTGTTACAAGTCTTAAGTCAAGATAACACTGTCAATCCTGGTTACTTTACAACTTTGATTTTTTTTCATTCCTATTTTATTGGATGCAGTGTAAAAGCACGTTTGGTAGTTTAGCAGTGGTAGCATTGGGTACATACAATGAGGATGGAGTTCCATAATGTGCAAGTTTCAAAATGTTATATTTCAGAATATTAGTCCATTTTTTACCCATATTTTTGACTGATTTTTTAAAATAATTAAAAGACTGCAAACACAACCAACCCAAATAACATAGTTCTGCTATCCTGGTTGATTGTTCTTTCAATTTTTTTCCACACCGTTTTACAAACAAGAGTTGTTTCAAGCTCCTCATTGCAAAAGTGAGAGTTTTTGTCAGGTGAGAGTGGGTGGTGGAGTTGTCGTGTGAAGAAGGATGACATGAATAGGAAAGTAGGAGGTTGGGTTGAAGGAAAAAAACAGGTGGTTCTCTACAGAGGCTTGACCTTACCCACCCGCCACTTCCAGCAGGTGCCAAGCCTTCATGAGAATAATTGCACTGCAGATGCTGCGGCAGTGCAACTCCAGCACAAGAAACAATGGTGAATGATGATTTCATTTATTCCCCCTATCCAAGTTTAACTTCAAACTCATCAAGCAGGAGACTTTGTTTTGACATCAACGGTATTAAATTAACAATAGATCACATGGAGTTACAATGGGAAAAAAAAAGGCAGCGTAGCAATGGGATGAATTCCAAGTAAAAGATTGGTTCAAGACAGGGGCGGAGCTATCGGGTGGCCATTTCTATTACCATGCACCTCAATTTTATTTTATTTTTTAAATCAATTCAGGATGGGTTTTTTATCATTTTTGGTCAGACCTTGCAATTCCACAAGACTCCCGCAAGCATACACATCTCACCTTCATCAGCCCACCCAGTTGTCGTGTCCTCCTCCCCACGTGTTCTATCAACTGCACCTTTTTTCTTCTCTGGGCCTCCCAGTCACGTGCTCTGTAGCTGCTGTAATAGAGATGAATGGGCTGCTATGAGCCAAGTGGGATCGAGGGGCACCGCAATGCTGCAATCGCTGCTCCACCACCATTGAGCATTAGTGGCTTTTATCGGAGGTGTTGTCATTTTTTTTTTTTGATGCAAACTTTTACGAAGTTCTTAAAGTGGCTTGAGTAATATTGCTACAGTAAAAAAAATAGCTTAACTTGGACAATCTTTTTTTTTTTAAAGGTATTTAAGGAAGAGGCCAAGCATGTCGTGCTGATGGCCGGTTATCTTTTTTTTTCTCTCTCTCTCTCTCTCTCCCGTTCTCTGCGCATGTCTGTCACCCCTGAATGTAACTGTACAATATGACGCTGAGTTGCTTGTGAAAATTCACTCCTGTGTGTGTGCTTGGTATGAATTACGTGTGTGTCATTGTGTTCTTGTCATCTGTCTGCTCCGTGTGGGTCACATCAAAGTTCTCATTAGCACTGTAACTCACCAACAGTGTGAACGCACCAACGCCACATCCCACCATATCTGCACGTGCGTGTTGATGAAGCAAGAGTTGAGAAACTGAAATTTAGACGGATGTTTTCACCATCCTTCTCATTTCCCTTCTCTTAGTCGTTAACACGTCGTCAATGTCGTTACTCACGCCGGGGCAAAATTAGGGCAAAACAGCTCGAGCGGGAGCCATCCGTTAACTAGCAGCCGCTATTAAAAAGTTTGGCGGGTCATGAGTAATGCAGCGCGCCCGGATGAATCATGTCACAGCGCGGCGCATTTCCATTTAAATAAGTCAAGTGTGCGTAGCGTATGCTGCTGTATAGGAAGGATAAATGAGAGCAAAGAAGAGGCTGGAGGAAGAGAAAGTGCGGAAGTCAGGGATGGGTGGCTGAGGGAACGAAAACTATATTCCATTTGGCAGCGCTTCAGAATATTATATAGAAGCATTAGTCACTTCAGATGTCTGCTTTTGTGCTTGGATACTACACTGGAATTGGACTCAAGGTTTTTCAGGATTCTGCGGAGAGTTTTTAGGGTTTAAGTGTTAATTAACAGTTTTCCAAATGAATTGTGTTAGTTCATTAATGTAATTAGATGTATATTTTTGTTCTTTGGCTTTTGATTTAGCATGAGACTTGGTTTTTAGTTTGGTTTTTGTGGTTTTGTGAAGTTGAAACGTTTGTCGAGTTAAACTTAACGAGCAGGTGACGGCTACGTCAGAACCTGGTCGAATTGAAACCCGCACGAGACTGCGAGCCGGCAGGAAAAACTGGCTTAGATGGGCGGGTTGTAAGGAGCTTAACTCTCAAATATTCGGCTTGACCCATCTCTAAATGCTTCATGAATAAACATGCAGCAACTTGGTTTTGGGTTATTTGTAACGAGCATTACTGAGTGAAATGTTTAAAGGAAAAGATGTGTTTCGGGATTAAAGATGACCATTCGTATCTGAGCCGAGCTAATCTCGTATCGGGTCTGCTTTGGAATGCTAATGCGGCAAGAAGATGCTTTAGCGACCATGTTTAAATGCAAAAATATTATACATTATCTGCTAATGCCAATTATTGTATCCTTTACCCCTCAACCTGCTTTCATTCTCGTTCTGCAGTTTTGTTTGAACTTTCAGATCATATTTTTCCCTGGGAATTTAATTTTGTGCACAACCGTTTCATTTCGAAGAATCACCTGCAGACACAAATGCACAAGGCGAGCACATTCAAACACATTTTGTCTCCTACGTCCTTAGTGACATTTGTGATGTCTGTGCAGAAAGAAAAAAACAAAAACAAATGTAATCTTTTTTTTTTTCATTTAACCTTTTATGTAGCGCATGTTTGACAGAAAATTAGGTTATCTCCAGTCTCTATTCTTTTCATTCCTAGAACCAAAGTAGAAAGTATTGTCAACAGTTTGAGGTTTTATAATTTTGTTAAGTTATCAAGGCTGCTGGAAGTTTATGGATGAAGTGAAACACAAAATGGATTCATAGCAAAACCTTTAGCTTTGTTTTGGGTTTTTTCCATTTTTCTCCCAAAAAAGGAAGTACTGTCGAGGGTTTCACAGGGGCACAAAGAGGATGTGATGACATGTTTGCAGCCTGAGCGTTTGTGGAGGCCAGCTGGGTTTCAAGCCCACCGTGGCCACCCTTCACACTTCTCTTTATGGCGTCCCGTCTGTGGTGAGAGGAGGGAGGCCGTCCCCGTCATTGTCCTTCTTGTTTTTTATCCATCCGTCTATTTTCAGAACTACGATCAAATCAACAAAACAAAATATTAGATTGAATTGTGCAACTTTAAATTTGATCCAGGTTAGTTGTCTTAATTTTTTCTTTTACATTCACACTTGTGTTGTTCAATATTCTGTTCAGGCTTAGGACACTGAAGTTTTCACACGACAGTATACACATACGTGCATTTCCTACAAATTTTTTTGGATTGCATCAAAAGGATGCATTTATTTTTATTTTTTTATTTAGCTGCTGCTCTAACACGTTTCCCGAACGTAGAGCTACATTTGTTAAAATGTAGCGCCCCACCTTGGTCCTATCGATTGCATTTCATCAAACTACTGTGTATATCAACATTTTATCAATGAATAAGGGTTTCTTCTAACTCCTCGAGGGCGAAAACAACACACCTTCTGATAAAACTGCTGCTACAGCACCACCTGTGCTTATCTTTGTTGTTTCCTAGCTTGTATTGTAGCGGTCAGAACAAGACAAGCTGGGTCTTCGGTGGGTTCCTGCAGTCATATAACCTTCATCTACACATGCATTGTGGAGTGCACTTAATGGAATTAGCTTGCCGCTACATGATTGGACGGAAATATCTTATCTCTCTCTCTCAGAGCTTCTTAATGTTGTTTTGCTGCATGAAGATGATGAGGTGAATCATACAACTCAAGATAAACAAATGTTCACCCTCATTTGCAAGGTGGACCCTGCACCGCCTAATTTCATAATGCATGTCTCAATAAAGTGCAGTCTGTCAAACTCACGTTGAGACCTCGACCATCAAGAAGAATTAGATTGTGGGCTCTGGAGTGAAAAAGAAAAAATCTTGGTGCGAACTAGCGTAAATTCGACACTACCAGCTGCCATTGATTTATGACCAAGGCATTATATGATTTTACAAAAAAATGTGTGTGACTCCATTTGGTGATACAATGAAATATTAGCTCAGTGATATATGTATATATATATATATATATATATATATAACCCAGTGGTCTTTTTTTTAAAGTTCATACAGTAAATGTTAGACTGTTTCAAAGTTTTTTATTGTACGATGGACTTTTTTTTTTTTAGCAGATCGGTCTTCCTAGTCGCTTTTGCTCCGTAATGCAGCACAACACTGTTTGCAGGGATTAAAAAAATATGAGTGCAGCTGCTGTGGCGGATCACACCTGTGGCGATCGTACGGTAGCCCCCAGCCCTCCCTTTGGTTGAAAAGGTGTTTTATTTATTTATTAATTTATTTATTTTGTTGAGGCTTAGGGGATTGTGCGCCAGGCGTGCACCTGCAAAGGTTTTGTCCTTTGTCAGCGTGGCCCCCTCAAAGCTCGATGCTATCAACCTGAGCTGATGAAAGGCGGATTTTGTCCTTTCCAGGTGTCCAAAGAGAGAATGAGGGCGCTACCGAGTCCTCCGTGAGCCAACCTGCATATTTATGATTGCGCCACTACACTTAATGCAAATCAGTGCTGAATTTCAAATCCAGACATAATTGTAAAAGGAAACCTAACATCCCGCGGGCATCTTATCAGCCTTTTTCTGTACATAGCCTCCGACAATGCAGTGAACAGAAAGCATGATAATGGACTACCTTGTCACTGATTATTGAGTAATGTAGAGCTAATTGGCTAAATTGCTTTAACATGCCATAGAATATCGAATTACATCCACAGTCTAGGACATGCAGTACGTACACTCAGCTTGCACTTTATTAGGATCGTCTTTTGTTAGTGGCGATACAGTGGAGCATTAAAGATCGAATTGCAATATTCCTAGATTTTGTTTTGACTTTCTCCTCAACCCCCCAAAAAATAGCATGTTTAGGTTCATTAATAAACTTTAAAGTGGCCATAGGTGCCCAACTTAGACATTTATTGAAGCTTGTTGCTTTTAAATTTTGAGTTCACTCTCCTTTTTTTTACTTGAGCAAATAGAAAATGGATCAGTGAGGAAACATCTCTTTGACTGCTCTGAACTCCTATTTCCATTCGAGTGTCATATGAAACAAAAGTCACCCCATCTTATTTCATCCTTATTATCCTTTCCCCAAATGTATGTGCCGTTTTGTCTCTCGCTCCTTTCTGCCAGAGAATATTCCCGTAGCGTATTTATTGTAAGGCGAAGGCCAAAGGAAATGGATCTGTACAGTAAGTGATGACTGTGCCCACCGCAATGACATCCGGGAGCCTGCAGCAACAGCACACTCGCTCAGAACATAGCGCACTCTCTAATTAACTAATCAAATATTAACCACCTCTTCATTCTCTTTCTTTTCTGTCTGCACTTTTTTTCTCCTTATTGCACGTCCATTTTTCACTAATGTTCCACAGCAAGAGCCCACCCCAACCCTCCATTACTCTGTCTTATAAAGCTCAAACTTCTTTGCAGCTGGCAGTGTTTGATTTTTTTTCTTTTTTGGGGGGGGGGCAGAAGTAAAAACATCACCCCCCCCACACTCACTGACAGGCCCCCGCATGCCGCTGCGATATTGGCAGCTTGGCCCGGTGCCAATCAATGAAGCTCCAAAATAGGCCAGAGGGCCAGGACCACATGTGGTTCTCCCAGGTTCCCGATCTATATTTGGGAGGGTCTCCAAACCGGCTGAGCTGGCAGTAGGTGCACAGCGAGGAGAGATGAAGTGCCCCGAGGGCTCGGCATGGCAAGCATTTAAAGACCACACGCACAAAAGAGCAAATTTCACTTGATGTGCCTGCAAATGAGGAAGGAGGAACATGTTACTTTTTCAAGTAAGCGTGAATGACCAGTGGGGGGGCCAGAAATGACAGCACTGGAATGGCTTTGCCTTGCAGCCACAGTGAGCTGTTAGATGAAGAGCTGCAGGAAGTAGACTTGCGCACTCTGTAGGAGAAGACCCCTCAGGGGGAACGAACCGTGAAGTGTAAAGCCTCTCTGAGTTCTTACTAAACTTAAAAGAAGATGTATTATGCCATTTTGCCCACAAATTAAAACAGTTCCCAGGTGCTGAAATATAATTGGACAAAGTAATGGAATTACAACATGCTTATCATTCCTTGCCCTGTTCATAGCAGGCAGTTTAAGTGCACTAGTGTTCACCCAACCAACTCTACTACAGCTGGTGCCAAACAGAATTGGACCCAGAGCAATGGCCTAAAAGAGTTTTACAACATGTTTGTGTTGGCGACATTCAGGACGGCCATCATGTAATGTTGTAGTGTTTCTCAGAGGCTAAAGCTAATCTCTGTACCTGGCAAAACTGTTTCTCTGTTTTACTATTTGTTTTGATACGATATTGGTTCTGAAAAAGAAAAAAAAAATGCTGAATTTTTACCAGGGTAAGTCAAATCATGGGTAGAGAAACTCTTTGAGAGAAGAATTAAAATGTGTCTGACTGACGTGGCTCGCAGTTGTCTGTAGCCCACAGACTAGAGACTGGACTGGATTGGACTAGACTAGACTAGACTAGACTAGACTAGACTAGACTAGACTAGACTAGACTAGACTAGACTGGACTGGACTGGACTGGACTCGACACAAAACCCCACAGACTTGTGTTTGGATTTGAGTTTCTACCAGGGACCAGGCCAGTCCCAGAGTTTCCCAACCATGGTAGACATTTTAAATTAGACGGCACTTCACGAGCCAACCGCGTTACAAAAAGTATCACCACTGAAATAATGCTGATTTACCTCCAAAATTTACTTGTTGGCTCTTTTAGTTGTAGACTAGGCGAGAGACTAGATTAGCTACAAGACTGTAAACTAGTGATTGGATACAGTTGACTAGAGTCGAGACAACATATGAGAGAAGACAATAGAATAAAATTAAAATGAATGCCTCAGTGCCAAGACCTTAAAGTAGTAAATGAATGACTTTAAACCAATGAGAAAGTGAAAGCTGAATAAATCCATACAGTTTTAAGAGAACATTTTGTTAACTCATAAATACTAAAGTAATAGTCATTGTGGCTGTGTTGTCCAAAAAGCAATCAGAAGGCAAAGGCACAACCATTTGTCACCAGTGCAATTAATGACTTGATGTGTAGTATCGACATGTCGTTGTCTCTTTCCAACATCAGGATTGTCCTCCACTCCAGCCTTACGAGAGCAGCCGTTTACCAATTCAAGGGCTCCGGCCTCTATCCCAAGGCCAGTGATGTCAATTCTTTCAGCGTGACGTCAGCGTAGTAATTCTAGATAAAATGAAGTTGCACAATAATGCAACAAAATCTCAGTATGAAGCACCATCCCTATTTTTCTCTATTAGAAAAACTGCATTCGAGCAACCAAAATAAAAAGATACTGTGGAAGTCTACTCCAAATGCAACAATGATTTTTTGGGTGCTAGATTACATGAGTCCAACCCCTAAAACTGATTACAGCATTTCTCAAAAAAACTGTCATATATGGTTATTTGACAAAAGCATGTTACAGAAATATAATGAAGGCACCTGGGAACTATTTTGAATGATTGTGAAATAAATGAATGTGTCCACTTTAAATCCGTCCACATTTTCACAGCATTTGATTGCCTGTTTCGAATTGAATGACTCCAACACTGCTGTAGTTTGCGCTCAGCCTCGATTTCCATGCTAATAGAGGACAGGGAGCAGCGGGAGGCTTTGGTTTCACTTGGGAAGCAACTGTAGAAATGCCACGAGTTACCTCGGGCTTCCCAGGAGCACCAGCGAGCAGGAACGGTGCTACTAATGGATGGGGAATTGAATTAGTCATTTGAATTCAGCAATTTCAATTCCTTTATTGGTACTGCTTATTGAGACGATTCTTGATTCATTCTCTGTCGAATTCTCATTGGGTGAGGGAATGAAATAAATATTATTGTCATGATATGTTAATATTTTGCGGTATGATAATACCAAAAATGTTGGTGCCTGGAAGTATTACCCCCATTTGAAAAAGTTCAGAACCAAATTCCACTTATTACATGTGATGTCATCACCCATTTTCGACAAGTGGAATTCTCAATACCTAGGAATTGAATGACTGGAGACTGGTTCATAAAAGAACTTTTTTTTTTTTTTTTTTTTGCGTGTGTGTGCATAGTGAGGCAAACAAAAAAGGTCAACAACATCATCTCCTGTTTGTGGAACCTTGATTTTTATTTTTTGCCAGTTGTTAATTACGCAATACGTGTCAATGCTATTTCAGGCAGAGATGTCAAGGCGGAGGTGAGATTGTTTAGTTGCGAATTTATCACTCTGGATCCCAAAAAAGCTACCACTGTCTCACTGATGAGTCATACAGACTGTGTGTGTATGTGTGTGTAAGAAAAATGCTCTTGCTATGAACAGGGACTGTACAGCAAGAGTAATATTTTTTGTTTTTTTTACTGGAAGTAGAAATTATGTGTTCCTGGGTCAAAATGTTCCCATTTAAATTGTACATTCAACATTTTAACCCTCGTGATGCGGGTCAAGTTGACCAATTTTTTTTTGTAGAATAGAATAGAATAGAATAGAATGCCCTTTATTGTCATTTTACAACTTGGTTGTACAACGAAATTCGGAGAGCTGCTCCCTTCCTAGTGCAAACATTACAAAATTTAAAAAAGTATAAAAGGAAGTCTGAGAATAAAAGTGAGAGATCTTATTTACAGTATAGCTATTAGTCTAAGAATGCAGATTAAAAATCATATTTACAGTATGTTCAATGTGGGTATATGTATTAACATGAATGAGGTTTGTACAGAAAGTAAATAATAAATAGTTATTGCACGTAGTTTTTAAAGAAGTATCGGTGTTGGATTATAGCTGGTGTTGTTTTCGTATTATTTCATAGTAAAGTCAAGTGGTGTCATACTGGTGTGATAATCAGCAATGAATTTTGATTTATGTTATGAGTGATGGAGTAAAAAATAGGTTTGAAACATTGTTTATTGAAATTGTTTTCTATTCTTTTCAGCGGTGGGTCAAAATAAATCTGTTGCGACAGGCTTTTGACGGTATTTTTTCCCCCAAGTGACGAGTTGCACAGCAGCTTTCATGCTCGCATCAGTTTCTCGTTGTCGTCATTGTTGTGACTATTTTTAGCAGCTTTCACTCCTGCTTCTAGCTGCTGCTGATGATGACTCGGGAATACTAATTGTCTCGGTGGCACAAGGGGGTCCTCCGGGGTTTTGCAAAAAAAAAACAGGATGATAACCCATTTTAATGTTTGTAGCTTCCATCCATGGTGTTGGATTTTTCTTTGCATCGTCTTTAGTGTATATGTAACAATGCAGACAGTCAGTTTCAGGAGACAGGTGCCTTCCTCCTTTACCATGGCTACTGTCTCACATGATTTGGAGCGAGGCACGTGGGAAAGGTTGCGATTAACTAATTGGCACGTGTACACAAGGCAAACACAGTTATTATTGCTAATTGCATATTACAAGCCGAGCAACGGAAGCTTGACTCCCTCAAATAATGCACATTGCTCAGGATTAGCTCGATATGCTAACACGTCGGAAAATGTAGTGATGGTCTATTAGTGGGCAAATGAGAAAAATAATGTAATTAGTACATGGTTAACAGCGTTAATTCTACATTTTATTCCATGCAAAGGGAGAAAAAGATTTGCAACATTGTTCTGATTAGCCAGGAGAGAAATTCTGATATCTGTTTTATAATTGTGACCAAAGTCTAACCCTTGTATCAATTCTTGCATCCTTCTGTGATGATGATTTATTTTTTAAAAGGGGGAAAAAAAAAAAGAAAGCAATCCTTTGAATGCTCACGGAAATCAAGTCATGCAGAGTGAAAAGAGACTGTAAATTTAATAAAAAAAGAAAATGTTGCCCTTTTAATTGACGGCATTAGAATAGTGTATTAAAGGCTAAATTAGAGCGATTAAATAAAATCAATGAGCTGTACTGCATTGATTTAAAGAAAAAAAAACAATAACTGGCTAAATACTCTTAAACTTCACTTTCCAATTGAGCAACTGCAAGAATGCCCCTCTCCTATCACACACGCGCACACACGCACACTTTTTTTTTTTCTTTTTTGCTGACTGCAGGCTCTTTGGGTTTAATGGTTGAACGTGAGCGCGGGCCTCCGCTGTGCTATGTGTCATAATGTCGGCCATCAACGCCCACACGCTCCGCATCGCCACAGCATGGAGCATTCACTGTCTGTCAACACTCTAATGGGAGGTACAGCAAACAAGCCAGAAGGGACGGACGGATGGATGGACGACCACGGGAATATAAAACGCCTGCAACTTTGCGATTATATGTACAGGCACTTTTCGCTAACATGATAATAACCACGACCAGAGTTTGGTCATGTCAGCAATAGTGTAGGTCTTCTCCTCCCTTAGCAATGTTTTCTTCTGGTTTTATGTCCTGTATGTGGAAATCCAAGTCTTGTTGTTTATTAGGTGTTCAGTCCTTGCTATATTCAAGGTCAATGAAGATTATCTCCATTCACCTATTCTGATCCTTGCTTTCAGCGTATCGCCATGCAGGGACTTGTTTGCGTTCCAGAAATGCGCAGGTTAATGACAGCAGGGCGAAGGGAAGAATAAATCAAAGTTGCGAGATGATTTAAAGCCTCAAGGTGACACAAGTGGAGGAAATATCCATCCTCATTGCCTTTTTATTGGCATCAGTGAAATGTTATGCCATGTTTGGATTAACTGTGAAAGAAAAGAACGTCGCAATGTATTTTTGTGATGTTTACGTGCCCTTGCTCTTCTTGGGGGTGAGGCCTCCCTTTGGAACGAGAAGGCGCACGCGGATGGCAGCTAAGTGGGATCTGGATTGATGCTCTCCTTCAGCAAAGCACTGCAGAGGCCTCACTTGCCTCTCTACCCCTGCAAAAGCTCTTCATTCACCTGCATTGCACCAGTTATTTCTCCTTCAACTTAATATCTCCTTCTGTCCTATAGATTCAAGGCTCTTCAGTCCTCCCCCAACACACACACACACATAGACAGACACACACACACAAACAGTTCTGTCTGTCCTTCTATCTCTCACTAGGTAAACACCGCAGGGATTTGTTCACATGTGTGCTCAGGTGTGGGCCGACTCCAAGGCAAATGAAAGCTGATAATCCCTCCTCGCTCATCACTCGGAAATACAAACACAAAAGTGCGTTCGGGGGTAGTCAAAGCGACTTCAAGTTTTTCTTAAAGTCTTCAGAAATGTGCACAAATGTGGGTTTTGGTTCTCGGGCTGTACACTACACTGTCTTTCAGAGAGGTCTTCTTCAGTTCCAGGAAACATAATGCAGAACTGATTTATTGTTTGTATGCAAATGGTCGAGTCACTGGACTGCACTCCCACCCATCAAGTGTAAAATTCAACAACTCCTTTTTGTCTGATGCTTCTAGTAAATTGCCATACAGTATTCTTATGGCTGAAGATGTCTGTGGCCTCTACAGAACACTGCATACACACCCACACACATCCATGCATCCATTCATTATCTATTCACCTTATCCTGCACAAAGTAGCGAGCAGATGCAGTCTGTTCCAGCTGACATTGAGCGTGGACAAATAAATGCCAACGTAAATGCAGCACGTCAGATCGTACGATTACGCCATTGGCTCGTTGACATTAAAGCCTTGACAGTGTTGTAATATATTGCTAGGTTCAGAGTAACGTCTTGTATTTGCATCATGTGAAAATGCGTTGGGAACACAGTACGTTGTATTCCAAATCAAAATAAATCAACCCTCACCTGTAACCCTAACCCAAATCCTAACCTCTGAACATTAAGACCCAAATTGAAGGCTAAATCCCCAACTCTAACCCCCAAACCTAGCCTAGTTTAAAATTTACTAATCAATAACAATAATCCCTAATATTAATAATAATAATAATTATATATAATATTATTATTATTATTAATAAAATGAATTAATAAAAAATATTGAATTATTAAAATCATTCTAAACACAGCTGAATTGTTCTTCCAGAAAGTAGCAGAAAAACAGTTACCATGAGGTTAAGTAGGCCAGCGAGTGCCACTCCAGTGGTGCTAAATTGACCAAAGTCACCTGTGTGACAGAAAGTCTGAGCAGGCTGAGTGCCTTTGGGTCAAGTGTGATTTCCACAGCAGCCGGCGCATAACAGGCGACGTGAAACAGCAGCCGGCTTCACACCATCAACCCCGAGATGAAAAGCGGCGAGGGAAGGAGTGGCGTTTGTTTGGCGATTGATCGTAACGCTAGGATGTGTTTACAGCGTCGAGGTTGTGGTGGTGCAGCGGGGAAGCTTGACTTGTAAATCAGATCCGGGCTTTTCCCTGTCGCCATGGCAATGACTTCCTGATCCACTCTGTTGTGATTTAATAGTCCTCGGGGAGCTCTAAACACATGCCGCGGATGCTCTCTGGTCTCTGCTCACCAGGCTTAAATTCAATTAGTTGCCAGTTAGAGCACCTGTGTGCGCCTGTGTTGTTGTCAATTCGCCGCTCGTTGATGGCGGTGTATTTATTTTGCTGTGTTTTCTGATTAGACAGCAGTCAGTCCCTGTGTTAAAAGAAAATCCCCCCCACGGTTTGAGACGATGATCTTGGGCCTTGGTTTCTTACTGTTAACAGCCAATGAGAAAGAAAAGCAGAATTATTTCTTTATCTTAAAGCCCCTTATTTTCTCTTTTTCGAGTTCAGCTCACTTTCAAGCTGCTCCTGGTCGTCTGTTCAATCCTCCTTAAAACGAGAGGTTGATTTTTTGCGGTCCTATGAGCTGAAGACGGCGAGCGACCTGAGCTGACTTATCAAATAAGAATCAAAAGAAATGAAAGAGGATATTCGGTCTTCCTCGTGAGACGACGGAGACTTAAATGCTTTCTTGATGGAGATGTAACTTCTTCCCGTGGTTGCCCGCAACGGCGCCGACTTACATCATTGGCCCAGCTATCTGATGCTGATCAGGAGACGTGAAGAAAAAAAAAAAAGTGGACGGATGAATGGACGGCATTCATTCAAGTGTTTATCGGGGCGTTTTCCCGCTGACATATATCCCGCCTGTTGATAGACATCTCCAAGGCGAACGGTGGTTTGATGTGGCAGTGAGGTGATTTCTCGGAGCGGCTCGTTTGTCTCTTTGATGCCTTTTCATCCCGCTGTCTGTCGTCTTTTCGAACATGGCAAACACGCCACGTTTGTATTTGTGCCCTTTTGCGGCCGAGCTTGTTTGACGGTGACATTGGACGATGGTAGGTTGTTTTTTAAATTTTGCACAGCTTATTGTATTAAATATGTGTTTCTTAAAGGTCAGTTCTTACTTTAATCAGCGATCATGTGAAATGGCGCAGGTGTCCATCTCCATAAATCGTTCTCTTTGCTCACGAGTTAAAATCATTCAATAATGAAGGGTTAAACATCCCCAAAATATTTGACACTCCATATTTTTTGGGCTGTCATTTTGATATTATTGCACTTTGTAACCCTGCTGGACTTTAATGAAGTAAGTTTCTCAAGGGTTGACACTTATGGAGATGCTCTGCATGATTCTTGCTTCAATCAAAAATTGTGATGAAGAGAGCTGCTGAGAAACACGGTCAAGTGGTGACAAAAACTCATCAGGAGATGGACTATCAAAACTTGCACTGTTTATTCCCTTGCAAATATACTCAGCTATTTTTTGCTCATTTCAATGTTTTATTTTAATATATCGATTCTGAAACTAATTTAAACAGGTACCTTATTACCGTATTACCATTACTGCTTAAGGTCACCATTCAAAAAGGTTGCTTAGAAATATGTTAGTGAATATCACAAACGCCTCATAATTGATTAACAATTATAAATGTCTTCATGATTCGCACAACGGAGTCTCTTTTAAATCCTGCAGAGATGCTTATAAGCCGTTTATAAGAAGTGACGAGTGTAAATTGTAAATTTTTAGACATAATTAGAATGAGTGACTTTTATTTTATGTCTTTATGGGCTAAGGAAGTAAAGCCAAATGGAGGCTCACTATTTGACAAGCATGCTCGTTGTTATTTTATCAAAGACTTAAAACCGTTGATTACGATTTTAAATCTGGTTTTGATAAGCCTTTGTGGTCTTATTACTGACATTTGTTTTAGTGTAAGGGTTAATTTAGGGTCGCTGTTTCTTGAATGCATAAATCTGACTTTGTGTGACATTTGTTAGGTGCTGTATAATCGGGTGTACGTCCTAAAAAGTCGTGTGGTCGTCATAGAAACATCCCTTTCCATTCATGTTTCAGTCTGTCCATTCACTCCGAAAGCAGAACTGGCTGTTCTACATAAAAAGACACGCAGTTATACAGTGGACATCCGAATGCTGTTCAAATAGTTTGGGAATGACTTTGTTCCATTGAAGTGGACTGATGTTCTTCTCTGGCCAGGAGACTTACTTGACATGTGCGTGCACACGTTTTCCTTCTGGTGAGCCTGAAGCCATTGCCTCAGGGTATGACGTTAAAGTTGAAAAAAAAAAAACTCTCAGGTTAGCATGAATGTGGATATGTGTAATGCAGACACACGTTGAAGCAAGATGCATTTTTAATTAACTACAAATTGCAAAGGTCATGGTAAAAACTGACAATGGTGTCAAAGGTCAGGTTACGAGTGACACGCCTCTTCTTTCGATGGATGTTTTGTTCTGTCAATTCACTCAAGTCATGTGGTAGAGCAAGATGTGTATTGATTTTATGGGCTTGTATGAACTAACGGCTGAGTAAGGTGCAAATGTGAAGTCATCTTCTCAACTTCCATTCATCCATTTTCTCACTTGTCCTCATTAAAGTTGCGGGTGAGATGGCGCCTATCCTAGAGTACTACTCTTCCCTTCTGATACTTTATTTTGTGTTCCAAGCAAGAAGGGGAAAAATACAACTACAGAAAAATACAATATTTTTTTTAATTTAACCCCCCACCCTCTCGGTTTTAAGTAAAACAAGTATAAACAGAAATGTAAATCAACCAGATCAACAGCCTGCAGGTATAAGTATTATTTTGTTTGTCTTAAAATATCGTTAAATTGTTAAAAGCCCTGGGGAAAAGAAATAAATCAGTTCTACTCATTAGCTACAATATTAATAACTATCACCTCAGTGAAAAGCGCCGCGGTGCCGTGTTGTGGTCGTAAAAGCAAGTGATTGCCACGGGCGGAGTTACCCAAACGCTATCTCCAAGATCCTGGCTCAATGTAAGCCTATCTGTAATTAAATCTGCGTGTCTTGACAGACAATTTGTACAATTGAATTAATTTAACAAATTCAATTAAGTCACGTCATTCTTAGTTTTGTTGACTTTGAACTGCACAATTAATTGATAGCCAAGCGTAGAGTGACAGCCAGCTTTCATGTAAGCCTCGCTAATGTGTTATAAAAATGCATAATATACACAGAAATTGTTTGACCCGTCTTCGAGTGAAAAAAAATACCAGTGGAAATGCAATTAAGGGTGACTGAAATTAAAGCTTTGACCAGGCAAGATGGACTTACTCGTACCAAAATGAACATCCCGTCTCGCTAATAAATGTCACAAATGACTTATTCCGATTCATCAAAAGCTGATATCGTTTTCATCTCCGACGTGGGGCCCCTTTAAATTTGACGTCCATACGTGGGAATGAAATGACATACCTTGTGTTTAAATGGAAATAAAAAAGTTTTACTAGGAGTTAAAAGTGGAAACAAGGATGTCTTTATCGGCTTTACAATCCAGTTGACGTTGAGCAGACAGCTAGTAAGGGGTGCTCGCTACTGTCGTCAACTAATTGGTGCTCTTTGTTATCTTCCCCGTGTGACATAATGCTCACCAGCCGCCCTTTTGCAATCTGACATGTGACCTTCCCCAAGAGGGCATGCTCCAATCACGGGGAAAAAAAATCAGAAGAACATTGCCTCTGACAGCGGGCGTTCCGAGTGGCCTCATGGGAAATGCAGTCCTGGCAATCGAAAGCACGCCTATGACTCACCATCTCCCTCCCTCATTCAATCATTACACAGACGTGTGTGCGTGCGTGTACGTGTGTGTGTTTATGCATGCGTCACTATTTACTCTTGTCTTGCTTGAAGTTTAGATCAATTGCATTTTTCAAAAATGGACAAATTATAAAGTGACCTTGTGAGTTTTAATGCGCCTCCCACAATAGAAGTCACTCTGTGTGTATGGGGGGAGGTGGATGTGGGTGCATGTGTGTGTGTGTGTGTGTGTGTGCACTTTCAGGTTATTTCAGGGATGTGAGTGTGTGCCTGCTGGAGCTTCTAATGTACACACACTCACACACACACACATATACTCACTATTGCAATATAAACACACAGCCACACGCAGAGAGAAAGAGAGCACCTCAAGGCTGAGCCAGTCCTCTCCACTTGGCGGCATCATTAAGTATTCCAGGCATGGCTCCCAGGATGTATTGACATTCCTGTCTCATGCTCCTTCCATTGTGCATTCTGTGAAAGCTAAGCCACTCACTTCTTCCTCTCGTCGACCTGCTCACATTTTCTCATCTCCTCAGATGCACAAGCTTTGGCTGATGACGCAATGATTTTTATGCTTTTTTTTAACCTGTTAGCTCTCTGTTGCTTTTAGTCCTAAATCGATTAAAAAGCTAAGTTAGTAAAGTTATTACAATTATAATTACATTGAGCCTTCTTTCATTACATAAAAATAAAAAGATATTAGTAATATGTCATCTCTTTTAATACAAATATCTCTATTGTTCAATTCAACGCCCATAATCACATATCACGTTTTTCCAATGTCATGCAGCTCTAGGTCAAAGGTCAGCGTTATAGCATCTGACCAACTCATAATAATCATAGTGTTGGTAAAGAAAGCTCGCGGGCACTGTGAGATTTACCCCCGAACAATTTGTTAGTCCAAAAGTACGTATGAAATTGTAGCCTTCACATTAATCAGTACTAAAGAAGTAACTCTCAGTTTCAGAAAGGTCGGTGACCCCTGGTCTAGGGTCACGGAGCCGATTTCAACTGATTTTTGACAAAAGGTGACAAATGGTACACGCAAGATTATCCTGCCAGTGCCACTATGTTCCTTTGCTGTTTGGCTACGTTGCCATGGTTACGGTTAAATTCAATGTAGCTCAGAGCAGATGGTTGCGGTCTAACATCATTGTTGCGTAGTTTACATTTAATCTGGTGTTGTAATTTGTGTAGAGGCAAAAGTGCACCACAGAGCGTTTGGGCCACTAAGCAAGTTTGTGTAATTGACGAGCGGTGAGGATGAAGGAGAGCTCGTCGTTTGGATTTATTATCGCCATTGGGAGAGCGGCGCCGTGACAAATCGCGCCAAACGCGGGCACATACACAAACGGTGATTACGGGCAATATTTGGAAGACCTATTGATTGCCTGACCGGTATCCTGATTTGTGAGAATGTCAGTCCATCCAGTTGTGTGCCCTTCAGCCAATCAGCATGAAGCACGGAGTGTATGTCGGGAAGTTCTAATCAATTCACCGACGTGCCAGATTTTTAAAATCAATTGTTGATTTATTGATCCCAAACACTGAAATTGGTTTCCACTAGTTTAATTATCCTATGAAACGTTTACTTATTACTCACATGAACACATAAGTCGGCATTGTGTTTATTTATTTTTATTTTTTTACTTGCAATGAACATGTATGACAATGATTTTTTTTTCTACTTGCAATGAACATGTATGACAATGAATTTGTACAAGGTATTTCGGCTAGCATAGCAGCAGAGTTACATAAAACGAATTGGAATATATGCTCATCTATCTTTTTACCTTCACTTCCAAAAGTCTTGCTCCCCCATCAAATGCACCATCTGTCTTTCACTTCCTCCCGTGTTACTCTGGGGATGATGTCAAAGTTCAACCTGTTGTGTAAGATGCACTCTTGGTTTCTCCAGACAGAAAAATAAAGTGAAGGAAGAAAAGCTAATTTGCTTCGGTCGCTATTGGGAATAAGAACGTTAATAAGGCTGAGAAAAAAAGTTTGAATTTGCATTTGGGAGTGGTAAGGTGCTTCATTTGGGTTTGCGGAAATAAGCGCATCTCAGAGAAGCAAGGGCAAGATGAGGAAGAGCAATCGGAAATCTCTAGGCGGAATAGGATGAAGGATGTCGAAGGCAAAGAGGTTAAAAAATATGCGAGGTACTCGTGCTTTGTATGGAAGAGAAACAAAGTCTGGAGCCACTTTCTGCCCTATTAAAATTTCAAAAGTTATAAATTGTGTTTGTAAATGAACATATGCACCGGTTCATATTTATGTTTACAAGTCTGCAGAGACAGAATCACGTAAAGTTCATATCCATAAGCCGGGAGAGCATTTGGCGCCTTAACATGGCACATTAAGGCACACCAACCTTTTCCTGGAAGGCTCCGAGGCAGACGTTGGAGGCTACTGCATCTGCATGCCAGTTGACATTTAGCCAAGCGTTATTAATATGACAGAGACACAAGGCGGGTTTTGTGCTCTTTACACTTGTTGTCATTGCCGCTTATCAGATGGAAGTAGTCTCGGTTAAAAGGAGAACCATGTCCCGCTGTTTGTTGTCTGCTCACTGTTGAAGGCAACCACATCCTGGCATTTCAGTCAAATTAACCGAGGGCACTGAAGACAGATTTCTCCCACAATTATAATCGACGGCGATCCTCTCAGCTCTTATCTAAGTCCACTACTCTTTATTGTTTTCCTGGAGATTAATTAATTATGAAACGATCCCTTTTTTTAATAAAAGGGTTTTCCTGACTTACTTACAAGATATTGATACGATACAATGTTGTGTTGAAAGAAAGCAGGGCTCTAAAATGATGTCATTTCATTCAGACCCCCAAGCACCATTACCTTGCCTGATGAAAGGCCGTGTCCATACACACACACGCACACGCGTGCACACAAAGCGTCCCCATGGACCCCACGTAATAGAGTCGTCAATAAGCAAGCAAAGAGCTCCCGGCGGTGCAGGAGTCATTGCCTCCACATTAATGACGGGACAAGTCGTCACCGGCGTGTCCAGCCTGTTCGGCATCATGTATGTGCATGAGCGTGTGTATGCGGGGGAGGAAGTGTAGGATGAGAAGGTGTGGGGGGAGGAGGAAAAGATTGCGCTGTTCTTGTAGATCTACGTGGGAGGACACAGTGGAGTGGGGTCACGCGGGACTGTGGATATTCAGGGAATTAAGGATTTACTCGGCCTGTTTTCAATTTAAATGCAAATGTTGGGAATGCCAGCGCTCGCTCGGGAAGAGAGTAGTGGAAAGGACAAGATGTGGTCAATGTACGTGCAACAGGAGATGTTTAGAGGCCTTGTCGGCGGATTGCTAGTGATTGGCTGATGATGCAAAGAACCCTGCATGAGAGCCTTCATTGTTGCCACAGGAACAATTTCAGGGTCAGCGCCGCGGTTGCGGCAACAGTAAATGCGTGAGTCTCTTTGCCGACATGCTCACGTCCCTCACATACAGTATGTGCTCTTCATAAATGTCTGCCTCGCTTTCATTCATTCCAAGGAGCTGCTCTTGGAGGCTCATTTGCATAATGGAATGGCGCGTTTGGGATTGTGACTATGCAAAAATGTGCCGATAAATGACTCCGCCAGCAATGTTGCCATCCTCTGATATTACTCGGGTTGGCGGAATGAAGTACGCTTTGTCTCGGTTTTGACTTGTGGTATTATTAAAGTAGGCGGAGGAAATGAGCAGCATAGTGACAAATGACGGCAGTAAACAAAGTCTTGATTTAAGCATAAAGCAGATTTTTTCATGGAGTCGGGTAGACTCTAATGTTAGGGGAACACTGTTCAGAATCTAAATTAAATGTAACCTTTAAGAAATAACGATTGGAACTATGATTGAAAAATGGATGCAGATTTTTGCCACACAGTTCTGAGGTCCAACGTTTCAAGGCCTTGAAGGACCTTTTTGAGTTTCCTTCTTCTCCTCCATGCTTCTGTTCAATGAATTGTTGAATTGCCAGCTCGGTCCTAAATGGAGACACAAAATTGTACAATCACTCGGAACAGATTGTTCGAGATTAACCTTGGTCAATGAACCACCACATGCTGCTTCTCCAAGGCTAAAGACAAAGACACGATTACCCAAATTTCCATTTTGCTGGTCAAGTGGCATTCTAACATTAATTCTCATAAAAGTGCAAATTGTGCACTCCTAAAATATCACTTCACATTAAGATACAACTGACTAATTCCCGTTTTTTGTCTTGTATTAATGTTTGTTTATATTGCTTTCGCCTCATTATACCAAGCAGCCAAGATATAGCCGTATTTATGTCTACCATCTACTGTTTCCGGTTGTCCAATTTTAGTCAGCAGTCAGCTCATTCTATTTCATTCATAAAGTAATTATGATTTGGTTGAATTAACCATGAACGGAGATGCAATCACCATCAACTTTGTTGATCCCATGCAGATAAGCTTGCAGAGTGAGTTTTTAGGAATAATTCTTTAGATTTTTTTTTTTTTTTCCTTATAAGCTGTCATGTTTCTGTTTTGATGCGGACGGAAAATACAATTTTATTATCTTGAGTTTCCACTTCACGGTATCAGCTTACTTTTATTGTTACTCGTGTCATTGTAAAGCACACTTGTGATTCATTTTTGTTACTGCAAATGAATCGTTTTCTTCATAAATCAAAACAAATATAACATTGATTATATATAATTGTTTTAAAAAGGATGGAGAGATGCTATCATGCTTTGTTGCCAATACAGTAATTAGCCTGAGCTATGCGTTATCTATCATTCCTCAGCACAGAGGAGGCGCTCGCACCTCCTTCCAATGCAGACAGTTGGCGAGAGGCGCTCCTCATTAGACTAGCTGTATATGAGTGGGTGACAGTGATTAGCGGCGAATGGGACAAAATGCACTTGATGAGGCTGAATTGGCATATTAGCCTTTATTATGTGAAGCATGTGTTTGCAAGTGGAGCAGAGTGCACAGAGAGTTCCCGTCTTCTCTCCTGCTCACAATGGAGGCAGCAAAGTGGAAAATGGGCGGATTATCAAGAGCCTGACCTGGGGACCGAGTCAGTCCCTTTCAACAAAAATCACCTTTTCCTGCATACATGCCCAAACGGCATCACGTCTTTATCGCTAAAGCCGTACTGTACTCTTGTTACTATTCTCAGAATCCCGCCCTCCCACCGCCACCTGCGGCTCTCCTCCCTCCTGATCTCCTCTCATCCTCTCATATATCAACTCCCCTAAGCAGTAGTGAGTAGCCTTGAGGCCAGCTCTATTTTAGCCTACTTGGCTATCATATGCTGCTTTTGTCATCTCACCCCAAGAGAATTACAGCCATGGAATATTGCATGTGACGAGGGGAGCCTTGAAAGGGCACATTGTCATTTTAAACATCCAGCCGTCCATCTTTTCCATGTCTTGTCCCTCACTGGGGTTGCAATTGAGCTGGAGCCTATCACAGCCAACGTCAGGTGAGAGGCAGGGTACGTCGGTACAGTCACATTCACACCTGTGCGTGTAATGTGTGTACATATATTGCAATATGAGATGAGAGTGGTTGGAAAGAGCCCTTTAGTTGTAATGAGGCAGCGAGAGGACGTTACGACAGCGTCTACCTACACGGCCACTTGTAACGGGATATATAGCTTAGATGAATAGCGCCTCCAATGTTTGCTGCAAATATCAAGCTGAGCCATCTATCCCGGAGGAATCGCTTTGACTTTTAAGTGGGTGGGGGGAATCAGCAGGTAAAGTAAAAACAAACTACATCTGCAAATGCATGTGCCATTCATGAGTCTCATTTACATTCATATGATTTTCAGAGCAGTTGAGGGGCTCTCAAACTAAGATGTGCGCCGTATCTTTAAAAATTCTCCCTACATTAATTTTGGGCGAACTTTAAATCCCTGATATGATTGTGACATGACATTCCAGCATGAATATTTTTTACTTAGCTCAAAACTCGTGCCAATCTTATAAATTCGTCTGGGAAAAAATATGACTCTATGACAAGCTGTATTCATATCTGTTATTATAAGGAACTTAAATGGATGAAACCGCTAACCTTTGAAACCTTTAAGCAGGTTATTTGAACACAAACGGTGATGCCATTCATGTAGACAGACATAACAATAATCAAATGCAAATATTATTATTCTAGAATAAACACAATGTTTAGCTGGAACGGATTAATAGCATTTTCCTTCATTTCAATGGTGAAAGATGCCTTGAGATACAAATGTGCATAATCAAAAGCAAGCATGATCATCTTTGTGAAGGCTGGTGGAGAGCTTGGCAGTGAGGTTGAAGTAATGAGCGTTCAGTGACACTCTTTAATGGATCATTTTACTTGAGGGTACAAGAAAGATAATGATGCCACAACATAAAGGAAGGACATTAATAGAGATTGCTTTTCACTAAGACTACAACCGCATTGACAAGCATGCAAGTTAATGAATGACAACGTTATTCAACTGCTGGCATCAAGCACTCGTGGTCATTCCAGCGTTGTTCTACGATTTGGTTTCATTTTGGCTTTTCTTTCTCGTTAATCCCCCTCATGGTTTATGACATGAAATCTCCATAATACCCCCTCCATTGTGACTTTCATTTTCCAAAACATTTTCTTAAACCCATTTTTGGATTTCTCAGTCACTAAGCCGCCGCTATGCTTGGAGTGTGACTCTCCAGAGCCCCATACAGTAACACCTCTGCGCCATGGAAATCCGTCGCTTTGCAGGCCTGCCATGCCTAGTTACCGTTGCTAAGCTACTATAATTTAAAAAAAACAATGATTTTAGTTAACGGTCAATTTGCTTTTTGTTTCACTGTTCTCCATGCAAGTTGCTTCACCACTCACATATTAAAACATGATCTACTTTTAAGCGACGTTATTGCCATTTAGTGAAATCAGATCCTTTTTTTTTTTTTTCTTTCCACTGGCAGTGTGGGAGCCGCTTTGCTCTCTCTCTCTCTCATCTCTCTCTCCCTCTGTCTCTCATACAGCGCTTGATGTCGTTCTGGCAGCGGCAATCAGATTAATAAGTAAACAAGCTTGTAATTGGCACCGAATGAAATATTCAAATGATGAAACGACACTCATGGTAGACTTTTAAGTACGCGTGGTAATGTCATTTGTCATTACAACCCCCTCCCACTTTATGTGATGTGAGTGGTGCATATGCCTGACATACATATTCTATGTATATTTGCTTTGCAAACTATATTTCAGGACGCGTCTTGGCAACAGGCTCAGATATGTGTGCGTGTGTGTCCATGTGTGTGTCCATGTGTGTGTTAATCATTTCATCTGGCGGTGTACGCGCCCCTGTGATCTTGCTTTCTGTCTAAGCGCAGCATTGCAGAGCACAAACTGCATACTAACCCAATCATTAAGAGATAAATGAGAACATCAGAATCTAGCTGCAGTCTCATACGCACACACACAGGCAGGCACACACACACAGATGCACACAGTCGTCCTGAGAGAGAGTGACGCAGAAGGGAGCGACGGAAGGGAGGGATGAACAATTTATCTCCAGTCTCTCCTCTTCTAAGGTTTACTTCTCCCATCCACCCACCCACCCACCCTCGCCGCCATCAGGCCTCCTCCTCACCCGCCCACTGACAAATAGATTGTACGACTGAATATGGCCTGTTTAAATGTCTCCACTTTTTGGGGAGGGAGGGAGGGGGCGAGCTGTCGTCAACGCAAAGCCTCGCCCGTGTGACCTTGTTGGTGCAATTGGGCTAATTTTCCACATTTTAAGTTAAAACAGAAAGCAACCACATTGCTGATATGAGACTACGTGATTCTCTGTAGTGAGGGAGGGGTTTAAAGTGATTCACAGGCTAATCCTCCAATCATGACAGTGCCATTCCCAGATTGACAGGCGAATCCTCTAATCATGCCAGTGGAAGTCTCAGCGTGCGCTTGCATACGTAACCTTATTCTTTTGATATTTGTTTTTTAAACCGAGCATGCAAAATGAACAATAAACACTGTTTAGTTAGCTGTGTCTCAAGTCCCTTTCATTTTTGTCAGGTCACAAGTCATCATAGGTCAATCTTATCTCAAGGTACCTATATTTATTTTTGCCTTTCATACTTGAGCTGAACAAGAAGTTGGCCTCTAAAGCAGCGGGGCCGGGCTGTGTACCTCCTTGCACAATAAAGTCTCTCACAGCTCGAGAGCGAAAAGTAGGTTAGAAGAGCAGCCTGGCTGACGTGAGTTGAGTCATTGCAGCTCTTGTTCTTCGCCTTACCTTTGATCACAAACTGTCACACACTCTCCGCACCCTCCGATTCTTTGATTTCATCCATGTTTACGTTCCAATATGTGCATAAGGAAGCATGGGTGCAGAGTTTATGTTTAAAGAAACCACATTTGCCACTGTTTGCGAAGGTTCATAGTGTCTTCTTACGTTTACTATTTCAACAGTTCTTGTAGTCACTCACTTTTGTGTCTCGTTCATGTTTACAAAGGGAATTAGTTTGTGACTCTCATGACACATGTTTCGACATTTTGTCTTACTGTATAATAATTCTCTACATTCCATGTCCTAGTGTATAATAATTACTTGTTATCAGTCAAAGCAGGCTGCGGGCTTTTATTTTCAGAGGAGTTTTTGACGTTAAAACTTGAAACTTTCACTCTGATGCTGGCTGGATGTCACGCTTGCTGTCATCTGCCACGGCTGGCTTCAAAGATTACCCCGACGCAGCTCGCGTCGTGTCATGGCAATATTTGGAGAAATACTGTAATCAACACCGGGAAATAGCAACAGTGACACGTTCGAGGATAGGTTGCCTAATACTGTACTGTGTATGCTGTATAGAAAGTATTTGAGTAACACGGCAACTTCTATTAATTGATAGTTACGAGCTTGACCCTACAAGACCACCGTAGAAGCCTGTTGGGCCCCATTCGACTCAAAAGTGAATCTCACAAGATGATGCAGAAAGCAGCACTGAGTGAAGCGAGGTTGCTAAGTTTACATAATCGATACCAAGAAAGACGTTTCTGTCTTGCTCGTGAATAAATGTCAAATGTAATCAGCAGTCTTTCATTTTAAAACGTGGTTAAACTGTTGGAGTTGCAACGCCAAGTCATCACTGTGAATTGCAGTCAAAGTGAATCAATATAATGTTACTCTCAAGAGTCAAGCGTCTTACTTGTGTCTATTTCATTTTTTTAAAATGAAAATAAGCGTAGCGTACTGTGTGATGTTTTCGGTGTTTTGTTCTGGTCTGCGGAAGATAATGCTTAGAAAAAAAAAAATCACTTTTGTGAGGTTTGTGTCTGTGCATTAATGTGTTGGGTCGAGAGTTGTTTGCATCGGTCCCCCCGGGCAGGTCCAGACCAGATCTCCATTAACACCATTTCCTATATAGCTATATATGCTGCCCATGTGCTGATTAACTCACATGTGTCCATACATGTTTATGCATGGCTTTACCGCAAATCATAGTATATTGGACTTAATTGCTAAACGTGCGAAAATGCTGTTGACAGATAATTATGCTTTTTTTTTTTTTTGCATTTGCACGGGGTGAAAATGAGGTGGTCGTCCAACTACTTATTTTGTACGCTTAAAGCTCTTGACAAGCTCTTTTAACCTTATAATCTGGTGTTTGGACATGCTCGGGGTGGTTGATTTTACATTTACGGAACCAAATGATGAAGCATCTTTTGTCTCCTCCGCTGGTGCCTGTGTGTATGGTGCCTTCGGAAGCTCCAGCAGATCCCTTAATGGCTATATTTAACAGCAGCAAAAAGATAGATTCATTTCCAGATGAAGTATTCCATCATAGTAGCTGTGCAGCGAGTCACGTGACCTCCATATATCATTGGACGGTGTTGCAGGAAGGGAGTTATCCTGAGCTTTTAGCCGCCCTCGTGGTTATTGGATTTGATCTCCTCCACGCCCGTTTCAGCGGTACATTGATCTTACTATCAGCATCTAATTAAAAGTGAAGGCTCCCCTGTTGCTTTGATGTCCCGTGAGGTCAAAAGCTGACGCTCGCAGGCTTATCGAGTAGCAAGGCCCCCTCGTGACCTTTTGCATTTCACACGGACTTTGAAGGCAATGTTGCCATTTGAGCATTTTAGTATTGACTACCAGAGGTGGCAAATGTGGTCATTTGCCAATTCACCAATTCATCTCATGGACTTATTGTCAATAAATGTACTATCTGAAATGCACTTAAGTCCATTTAAGTATGTTCCTAGTGCGTGAAAGATGAATTGCGTTACATAAAAACAGCATTATCCGACAGATTCCACTGACATAAGTGTCGTGTTTTTATGACAATTAATACGAATGCTATGCCTAAATTGCACCAAAGACTAACACAACAATAAAACCCCATGACAAGCTTTAAAGCAAAAAGCAGGGGAGTGTGATGCATTCAATTCCTGTTGTTGAAAGCACTTCTGTTATAGCTCACAAGTGTACACTTCCAAGTCACATGGTGATTCTTGCACAGATGCTGTCCCCTTCTTGCTTTTTAGAGACTCCTACACCATCTGCACTTTATATTTGCCCCCCCCCCTCCAGAGGAAAATGCTTTTCATTCACTTTGTCCATTCAAACCCTCACAATGATTTATGATAAGTTCTCTCTTTGCCCTACCATAAGAATATAGTTGACAAAGACTTACTTTCACTTCATTGATAAATAACCAGTATATGGTTTTGCAATCACTACTTACTGGCTAGTAGCCCTGAAATGTTTCTTTGGGTTCTTTCCAACATGATTATTTCTGTATGTCAAAGCAGTTGATCTATTTATTTATTTTTTTAACAAGATAGATTCTCTACCTCAGAGTCAAGAGACCTTGGGCAGTATATGCAATAGAAAAATGAAGGATTTTCCCAGCGTTTCACTTTAAGCAACCACATATTTATTTTTTAATTAGGACTAAATTTGATTTAATTTTCACAACTCTGAGTTCACACGTAGGAGCAAGATCTCTGTCCATTTTGAATTCGAGTTGACGCAAGTTGTCTGAGGCAGTTGTGGACGAGGTCAAATCAGCAATGTTCTGTTCTCAGGCACAAGTGTCACAGCGAGACTCTGTTTATTTTGAGTCTCATCACTACACAACAGCCGAAGGATGTCAAACAATATATGTGAAGGTTATGCATGTGCGTGTGTGTGACTACACATGACAGCACTGCGTGGTTGTTGGCGCAATACGACGACCAGTCGTAGCCTGTCCTTTGACTGGTCCTGCAGGCTACAGCTAAGACGGGTCGCTCTCATAACATGCATGCACGCACATACATGCCTCAAAATAATGATCTCTGTCACATTAATTATCACTTCTACATGTCAGTGTGAATTATACCCTAGTCAGCACAAAGGACCTTGAAGGTTTATTTTTTTTATTTTGCAGGAATAATATAATGAATATTGTTACCAAAATGCAATTTTAATATTATGCTCATCAGCATCATCATATCGATATAATTTTTTTGGGCTACTTTGCTACTGTGTTGCACTATATCACGATTTACGAGACATTGTGTGTTTTTATTTGCTGTTGACACAGTCGGCGTGCTTTAAAGGTGCTGGTGCCCCACGGTTGTCAATACACAGCAGTCATTCCCTTCACATTACACACATTGCAGCCACTGACGTCTGCCACAATGATATTAAGTGGATGCAACAATAAACTAACAGTTTGTTTTTTTGCCCGCCCGACGTCTAACTTCACGCTTGGTTTGCGTTTATTGACTCACTGATGTGCGTGTACAGTGGAAATAGGAAGTCTACTTCAACAGGCCTGTTAAAATGCCAGCTTTTGTGGTTTCATAATACATTTATGTGATAGCGAGTGTCTGTACCACACTTTTATGATGCCTTTTATGTGAAGCTTCGCTTTTGCATTTAAATGCAACCCAATAACAGAAAAAGCCAACAACATCAAATGAATTTTTCGGGGTGTTAATCGTAACTTTGTCATTGTGAGGAGCTTAAGGTTACGCGCTATTTTACGGTTTCAAGCATGTCATATGTATACTTCGATATGGCTTTCCATTATTACACGATGACGAGAGCGAAAATCGGAGAAATAAACATATTTCTATATTTATTCCCAATCATGCAGTTTGGGAATAATACAGATAGAATATATAATTGAACAAAAGAATGGGAAATAAACATTGGCACGCCTAATATTATTTGGATCATTTTAATACTGCACAGGGAACCCCTTTATTAACAGCTTCAACTGTTTATGTGCTTTGGTCAGTGCTGCTGTTTTGTTTAGCAAACGTGAAGATGTGAATTCACAAATACGTGGAGGATTGCTGTACAGAGAGTCCGGGCTATAAGACACAGTTTCGGAATATTTGTTTACATATGAAACCATCAATCCATCGTTCATATCCTTCAAATATTATTATGTTGTTAAACCGTGGAGCCCCTCAGTTGTCATTTACGAGCATGCATGATTTGATTTGGCAGTGGAAAATGCCAGAAAAATAGATTTTTCTCGCATGTTAAAAGCTTCAAACTGTCAGAGGGAGTAACAGCGCTTAGTCGTTTCCAATCTTCACTGTATGTTTTCCAATGTTTAAATTAACCTTACGGTCGTGCAACCTTTGCCATTCGACCTTGGCTTTTGTATTGGAAATCTCAGGGAGCTTTGCTGCAGTGCCAGTGGAAGTGTGTGTGGATGTTCACGTGTGTACGTGCTCGTGTGTGTGTTTCCTCGCCGACTGCCACTAGATCACACCCTCCATATGAGTTGTGACGTTTCGCCGCTCGAGCGGTCAGCTCATTTCATCAGAGGCCTTGAGCAGAGGTTTCACCGAATAATAACCCCGATACTACTACTACTAATGATAATAATGATAATGATAATAATGATAATAATAATAAATCATCATAATCATAACGTCTGAGTGCATCTGGAGGTAATTACATTCGCCTGCAGCGGACAGTGTCTTCACTGATTAATCTTTTGATTAAAATAAATACTGAAATGGCCCCTCTCCTTTTGTTGGTTTGTGACAAAAACAAAGGAAGCATATTTCAAAGCGGAACACCCTGAAGGGAGCATGCTATTTATTTCTCTGTGGTGATTTCAATAGACTTGCGTGTTCACTCTACTAAAGAAATCACAAAACTAAATAAACAATTGGATCAATAATCAATTTGAAGCAAAATGGGAACAGTATTGGTACATTATCTTCAAAGCAGTACTTTTACGGTTACATGCTTCAATAGGAATCCATTATTTGCATGAAGCTAAAAGAGCTTAAATGTAAATGGTTGAATACGACACTTCTGCTGTGCTGCAAGCTGCTACAGTAACTGCCCCCCCCCCTACCCCTCTGAAAAAAAGTGCTGACAAGACAAAAGCATGCAGGGCCACTTAAGACCAATACCACAGGGCAGAGTAAAGGTCTTCCATCAATTACAATCTTATTAGCCTAACTATAATTAAATAATCCAATCGGAGAATCTCGTCCCCGCAGAGCGGGTGAGGAAAGCGCAGGATACGGATGAGAGGCACATCGAAACTGCAACAACAACAAGTGCATCACAAAAAAGAGCAACGTATACTGTCTATACCAGGGATGGGCATGAGTACTCAATCCTTGAGTCGTCACCGATACCAAGTACTGATACCACTAATACTTTTGATACATAAAATTTCCCCCCCCCCCCAAAAAAAAAATATTCTTCATTCCATTAGCAGCACAATGCACTCACTGCAGCATTCCCCTTTATTTTATTCTTTTAACAGAGAATGAGTGTCCACTAATGAGGCTTTTAAAATGTTTCCCTTTAAAAACCCTCTTAGCAGGGCCTTAATTAATCCCTTTCTTTCACCGCCTTAGAGTTAAAGCATTCACGGGAGTGGATGACCTTTGCAGTAACTTCACAATGATCGAAGGAAGGAAAAAGTTGAGTTTTTTTTTTTTTTTTTTTTTTACGCAATCGATAGGTGACAAAAGAGACCGCCGGCCAAACTAACCTGCGGGTTTGAGTGCGTGTTAGAGTCGTTTGACAGTGTGAAAAATGTGCGGCAGCAGAAATGGCAGCAGGCTAGTTGGCTGACCTCAAAATCACTTACTTTAAAAAGCAGTTTAAAAGAAAAAAAAGACCAAGCGAGTGAAGAGAAGTTATGAGCGATTTGGTTCCTTCCCGACAAGATTTCCAAGCCATTTTTATCTCTCTAGCTGGCTGTGTCCATTAGCGTCTTGGAGATAGGACAGCTGCATGATGGATCGACGCTCCTTTCTGTGCTTCTATGCTAGACCGATGGTTGGAGAGCTGCTCTAAGTGGGGCTCAAAGCGAACGGAAAAAAAGGGTCAGGTTTCGGGACACTTCATTAGGTACGCCATCACGTAATAGACATCTGCAATATCGTAAGGGTTCGTTTAAGTTACCGTATTTTCCAGACTATAAGGCGCACCTAAAAACCTAAAATTTTCTCAAAAGCCGACAGTGCGCCTTATAGTCCGGTGCGCCTTATATATGGACCAGATTCCTAAATTTAAACTGGCCCGAAGCATTGTGTCATGAAATCAATCATAAGTGGCCCGCTGAAGACTATGAATCATGAATCAAAAAGACTATTATTTTGTGATTATAAAGTAATTTGTTGCGTCTGAAGTTGAAATAAAAAAGATAAAATGGAGAATGATTTGATTTGGTTTAAAAATCTGACCTGATGCATTAATGGTGCGCCTTATAGTCCGGTGCGCCTTATATAAGGACAAAGTTTTAAAATGGGCCATTCATTGAAGGTGCGCCTTATAGTCCGGTGCGCCTTATAGTCCGGAAAATACGGTAGTCTTTAATGCTAGTGGCATTTTTATTTTTTGCATGAGCATTTTGTGAGGCAGCACAGGGTGGCCTGGTAACTCAAGTTAATGAAAACCAACTTGAGGTCAACCATATCCCAGGAATGGTTCAAACAGGCCTCAGCTTCATAAGCAATATGTGATGTACAACATCTGTTTTAGGTCAACTTCAGGCATGTTTTCTGAGCCGTAATCTTGAGCAACAGTCATCATGATTGCCTCTGGCACCTCCTTATAGCATTGCCAGCAATTGATGAGTCAGCATTGGACTCATTGATTTGTGTGCGTGTGTATAAACAAAAATAGCCAGTCAGAGCGCCGTCCATGCACTTTTTCTTGGGGGTAGTTTTGCTGAGTCTCTGTGAAAACAAACACCACTGGATACTTTTACAGAGGTTAGTAATGTTAGCTGGAAAATAACTGTAACAGTCTTTATCGCTAACAGCTAAGATGAAATGGAAACCGTCAGTGCGGGAACAAAAGATTGCTGTGTACAATCACATATTCTCACACATGCATCCATTTCGGGCTATTAGCCTAACGCGCCCATGACATGGGGGCATCTAAGCACATTTTCTGACATTCCCACTCTGCTATCAGATGAGGCAGAAGGCCAATGTGTGTGCATGTTTGTCTGTGTGCACGGCGCAGCCAAGCTTATCTTTTGATTTCAAACGTAATTATTATCAGCGCATGGCATTTTAGCCCGCGTGTAAATACGTTTGCACGTTGACACGATCGGTCATGCATAAAGCGACGCCCAACTGTGTTTATTGAAAGCGGGATTTAAATAATGATGTCATTGGAAATGTCATGCAGCATAAGGGATGATTATACACACACACTCTGCCCATCTGAGAGGTTTGTTGGTTTGGAGTAAAAGCCAACAATAAACAATAATCAACTCTTTCTCATGTTCCCTTTGCACTAGATTCAGTGGTGCAGTCCCACCCCACAAATGATGAAAAGTGGTATGGTCCCATTTCATAATTTGTAAATAAATGTTATTCATTAATTTTCAGGTTTTATGTCTCAAATCTTACATCATCCTCGACGAACATAGAAAGTTCAGAACTAAGAATCATTCCAGCTATTTTTGGATCCTTGCTACTTTCCTGTCACTCCTACCAAATATGAATACATCACACATATGCAAACACATTTACACCGCGTTTTTTTTTTTTTTTTTTTTTTTTTTTTTTTTTTTACATCCCGGTGCGCTGCACTTTCTGCTTTGCTTTTAGGCGCACCGATTAACTCCCAGCAGGCGCTAGCTTAACTTGCAGACCTCGCAGTGATTCACAGGAAATAGCAGCTAATGGCTGCAGGTGATAATAAGAGCACATAGTGTGTCTGCCACCTTGTTGTGTGAAGAAGAGAATAGCACAACACTATCCAAATTATAGGTGAGAAAGAAAAGGAGTTCCTGTTTGCAAACGGCGCTCTATGAATTATGCCATGTTGTGATTACATATCATTTGTTGTGCTGTAATGTTCTTTGAATTGTTATCAACAGCAAACCAAGGTTGCCTGTCAATGGGGATTTTTATTACTTTGTTTTATTTTGTGTGTACTTTTTATATTTGACATAATTATTTTATTCTTTTGATTCTATTGTTCCATTTCTTCTGAATACAATTTATTTATCTATTTTTTTATTTTAATTTATACTTATTACAGGTGCCATGCTTAATTGGCAACTAATCGATTATCAAATTAATTGGTCATTATTTTTATTTTATATTTATTTTTTTCAATAAGTCATTGTTTCCTTTTGGTCTTGTAGAGCGTGTGCAATAATCTTCTATTAACAAACCTGGATCTATATTTCTATTCCTGTATGCCGACGATGATCTCCATCACATTTTGCTGACAATACACATTTTCGCTATCAGCCAAAGTGTTATCACAAATTTCTATATCAGCATTTACTTTGCATATGGACATTCAGCAGTTGTAATATCAAACCAAACTACTGATTCGGACTTAAATTTAATGGAAAATCCCATAAATTGATAGGGTCCTTACAATCTAACAGCATTTTGTCAGCTTGGATGTCAAACAACATCTGGATGAAATCTTTGGTTTATAAAGTGTGAAAATAAAATTCATGTCATTGGTCTTTTCTCTGTTCTCCCGCACCTGTAGTTGGCGTACAAGCCGTGGCTGTGTTCTCACTACTTCCAGACCTCCCAGTTGCACTGCACTAAGAGAATCCCCTGTAGTCAATACTGCCTGGAGGTGCAGAAGCGGTGCCCCTTTATCCTGCCCGACAATGACGATCTCATTCACGGAGGCAGCCCCAGTTTTATATGTACAGGTATGCTTCTTGATTCTCTTTTGAAAAGACCATACGCTATCACAGATGATCAATTCATACTTTGCATTACTTTCACAATATAGATTACAATATAACAAAAAAGTATATCACTTCAATATGTTTATTATTGACTGCAGCAGTAAAGCATTTATAGCCATTGGAAATAATAAAAAGTAAATTTATTTGCTGCATTGTTTCAATTGTCATCCTCTTAAAACTTATATTGTGCCAGCATGTTAGTATTTTAATATTTCCAAACTGTCATACAAGAAGAGTTCAGCACTAAAATGAAAGAAAAATAATTCACCCACCTGCCAAAAATATAAGAAGGATCAGGAAAGTGTTTGCTTTGCGGCACTGCTGGAATGAATAAAGCCTTGTGATGTTTCATTAATTAATTGTATTGCTGTAAGGGCAGCTCAGTAGAACACGTTTGCTTCACAGTCGAGGGGTTCCCGATTTGAATCTCAGCTCAGACTCCCCATGTAGAGTTTGTGCATTGTTTGAATGAAGTCTGGTGACTGGTGCGGAGGACCGTTACGAGCAGTGAATCGTAAGAGGAGCAGAGGTGAGGCGGCACATGAAAAATGAAAAAGCAAAATATGCAGCCATGAGGGAGTGGTAATTATTAATGACGGTATGTCGCTCCAAGCTGCGTGTGGAATATTGTTAGCTTGTCTGCCTCACAGTTCTCAAGTTCTCGGTCTGACTCTAGTGGAATTAGTATGTTCTGCATGGTTTTTCTTGAGGTGCTCCAGTGAGATTCCACAAAAAAAAAAGTAATTACAGACTTTGTAATTAATGGTGTGTTCTTATATTGAGGCTCTGTGGGTTTTATGAAATAAAAGCAGGAATTGTGAACTTTTGATCAGAAACCTCAAAGGCAACACAGGAACTGACCTTCCCGTTCCAATATTTTTGGAGGGAACTTCATGTATAAGGCAGAATGTGATATAGTTCTTGTATTGGCTCTCATTAGGTGTACCTAATATTGCGGCTGGATGCCAGAATAAGCCTTTTTAGAAAATAACTTCAAATCACTGTGCTGCGGCTGAGCACAGCAGCATGCAACGTTTTTGTGAACTTTCTTGAATGCCAGTCTTCAACACACAATGGCAGGTTGAATGGGTAAACTTGTTCAGTGAATTTTGCACATGCCAGACATGAGCAGACACAATAGAGTAAGAATATTGTAAATGGATGACGCCCCCTGGTGGATTTGAGGAGTGCAGAGTAAGTTGCAGAGGCAATACGTTCATTTTTATTTCGTACTTATTAAGGCTAAATTAACTCCTCTGACAGATAGATGTTTGTGTACTAATGCTGTTTTTAGCACTTGGCATTGTATACAATAATTCTGTATTTATGTGGCCAGGAGGCTACAGAGAATGTTCTCAACGACACATTAGAGATAAGCAGAGAAGTACCTAATTATTTTTTTGTATATAATAATGTGGGGTAGTACTTTGTAATCACTAATATAATTATTTTTGCAATCCCCACTTCATTTCACCCAAAGTTGAAAAGTTCAACAGCATCCTGTCTACATCTCCCCCTGTTGATGTCCTTTCGAGATGCCACCTCTCGTCTGTAGACATTAGAATAATTAATTAAAACAAATATTTACCATGACAGATTGTATTATTATTCAAAGTAAAGCCTCTTTCAAAACGTCCTGCTGTTTTCCTCAAGGGATTAAAAAGAGGAATCGATTTTGGGGAAAGGATTTATATTTGCAAATACAAGATTCATTTTATTTGAGGAAATATGTAGCAGTTTTATTCCATTTTTATTTCGACACAATACAGTAATATATTTGTTTTAACAACATACTAGATTTGTTTAAACTACTTTCTTGCAAGTAAGGATGAAGAAAAAAAAACGACAATTGGCTATTTACAACCTTCTAAAATAGCTTTGAGAACAAGTCATTCCATTCAAAAGTATTTCAGCCAGGTTCTTTATCCTTTGAGATATGAGTTCCTCTCCCCAGTGTGACCCCACAGTTTTATCTCTCGCGTCACAAGGTACGAATTATCCCGACCTTCCCGACACGGTGGTGTCCTTAAGGACGCGTTTAACCCTCGCCGTAGTGATGGCGCCATTGACCTCTTGCCAAGTTTGTCACGTCCTCAGGGCTGTCTCTTCATTCTCCATGGACCCTGAATGGGTCGCACTGTTGGTTCATCACTTGCTGCTGGAGTTTTTGCTCCAGCCCTCATCTCCCACTGTGGCGGGCTTTCTGAGGACACGAGTGACAAATTCATGCAGTCGCATCAATATGTGTCACCTCTGTCCACGTTGTTTGTCTGCAAATAAGGTGTCCTCCTGTGCCTCCTCTCTCCTTACATGAAGTCCACGCTAGATGCTATCGTGATGACGTCATTTTAGTTTACACCGAACGTACTAACCACTCGATGATTATGTTGATGACAATCCTACTTTATTGTTTTTACAAAGGAAGCAAAAAGGTAAAAAGAGCTGAATAAATTCTGCTAATGCTAATAAATGGATAGCAAAGCACAACGTGAAGTTGTCGTTCATCAGGCACATCTGCACATGTAATATGATCACTACCTTTACAAAGATCATAATGTTCCTGCTTGACCGGTCAATAATGCAAGATCAATAAGCTTCTTGCTCTAATACAGAGCGATAATCCCTTGAGGTTTAAAGAGGATTGACTATAAATTGTGAACGGTTAAGCGCTGTCAAGGGACAGACTTTTTATCTAAGATTACAAAACTGTTCCTGCTGTGATACTATGACAGAGAGTTAATCGTCAGTGTTATGGTGTGAAATGGAAACAGTGTTTATTGATTTCTGATTTCATCGGATCATAACATTTTCCCCATATGTGTTTGGAAGATTTTGTTATGGTATGATGAAACCGAGGTTGAACCTTTTGGCCTTAATTTCCAAAGGTATGTGTGTCGCCAATACAACACTGCACTAAAAGAACACCTGACATATTGTGAAGCATGATGGCGTTATATTTAAATAAATCTGATACGTGGCACCTCGACACCAATGAGACTGTGAGTTGTATTTTGTCTTAACACAACAACAACAAATGATACGACTAACTTATTGGGTCATTTGTCTTATTCTTATGAAGCGGAATCGGTATCGCTGCAGCAAAATGCTGACGCCGCAAAATTTAATATCCAGTGGGTACAGTACATCACAATAAAAGAGCATTGCAAGTTAAAAAGGAAAAAGTAGGTTTTTTTTTAAATATGTACATAACTCCTACTGTGCCTCAGAGTGCGGGGGCAGTGGTATAATGCTTAATATGTTTCTCTGCCGCCCACCCCGTGCACGGTGGACAGGGTTGCTGCAGGACCATCCATCAGGGGTGGACCCCAAGGCAGAGTGCTGCGACGTGCGGTGGGACTGGAAAGTGGACACCCCCTCCCGGGGGACGCTGAAAAGAACTCACCCGTCGTGCCAGCACCGAACCTCCCTCAGCTCCTCGGCAGCGTGCAGACTGTGTAACAGCCGCCTCAAACTCTGCCTGCTGGTGCTCGTCCTCCTCGCCAGCCTCACTGCATCCCACAATGCAACGGGCTTGGGCCTCCCCGCCATCGCGCCTCTGGAGGAGAGCCCTGCCAATGAGGAGTGACGGAGCCGTTCGGAGGACGTGAGGTTGTCAAGGTGGTGGGATGGAGAGGGGGTAAAAAGGGGGGGGGGGGGGGGATGTCCTTCACCATGGCAACCACGATGGAAAAATACAGCCACAGTTTTGTTTTTTTGCTGGAGCTGTGCGCTTGTGCGGCAACACTTCCTAGCCAAATGGAGAGAAAAAAAAAACGCTGGGACGCTTTGACACAAGAGACACACAAACCCAATCAAGACACATAAATAAAAGCGGGAAGGGGTTCGTCGAGCCCGTTTGGTAGGAACAGGGGACAATGCCACAGCCTTTGAGTGGGAACATTCAGCTTCCTGCTGGCTGAGTTTCTCTCACTTAAGCTTTTTTACACTGTGTTCCGATTCATGATTTTCTGTTGCACTGCCTGGATGAAGCACCACAATCATATTCTCTTTCTGACGTCTCATCTTTTGTGTTTGTTTGGCGGACAGGGGAGAAGTACTTAGAGAGGTGATGTGTACAAACAAAACAACTTGCTGCGAGAATAATGTATGCTAGGATTTTTTGGTTTTGGTTTATGCAAACACCCTGAGGACCTTTTTTTAACCTGATTATGTGGAGCCCTCACTGTTTTGTTTTGCTCACAGTTTGTTCAACAACACAGGGTATTGAATACAATAACAAGCGCCGGCCCGATTTAGACTCCATCTTTGGTGATCTGATCACAAGTTGCACAACACAGAGTTAAAGCCTTAGTAGCCTTTCACACGGAGATCCTGTCAAATTGCATTGATCCATTAGTGCATTTTTCACAGAACCTGGCAAAGCGGGATCTTTCTGCTTCTGTGTGCAATTTCTCACAGTGACTCAGAATCCCAAAGTCAACGTCCTAATTTTCTTTTTTCACCTTCAAATCCTGCAAAATTGCTACGTCACTTCTGACATTTATCAGTTGGTGCATTTTATGCAGAATACAGCAAAGATATTTGTCGAACGTAACCCAAATTAAAGTTTGTTAGTTTCTTTTAGAGCTCACCTAAACTTGCAGTGGTTAAAGCATACATTTAGCCATTTGTGAGTTTCACACAGAACCCAGCAAAGCAGGATATTTCTGCAACTGCGTGTGCTTTCACTCAGCAGCACTATATCCTACTTTCAGATAAGAAGATTGCAACGACAATTACTTTGAACACAACAGGGCTGGGGAAGTCAGGTGTTAAGACCAAGACAAATCATTGCGAAAAAATTTAACGTGACCTGGACAATTATGTTTGATTTGAACACGGAAGTAAAAATAAACAACTGCAATCATGGGGTTGTACAAGTATACACATCCTCTTATAATTGGGATTTCGCTGTGTCACATTCAAACTCATGTATAATGAGAGCCATCTTTTGAAGTGCCTCTGAAAATCCAAGATAAAGTTGATCTGTTCTAGTCGTTTTTTCCTGGTATTTGTTTGCTGAACTTCATTAGGGGTTAATAGGAGGCACTTTACATTGTGACGATGTGTGCTGACTCTCATTTAATGAGTTTGAAGGTAATTCCAAACACAGCCGCATCTCCGTTGAAAGGAGTTATCTCAGTTGTTGACGTTTTTGATTTCTCAAAAAGACATTTCTAAAATTGAGTCGGAGGTGTAGATTTTTTGTATCCGCGGTTTGCAAACGAACGTGACTCTACCTGGAACAGACCTGGTTGCTCTCTGTCACTGTTGATGTTCATGTGTATAGTAGGAAATTGCCATATGTCATGTGATCACACCGCCAAAGGAGGGTCTTCATAGAGGGCCCTCAATTTTAAACAGGTGTATTGGTCTCCCTCACTTTGTTTTGTGAGATATTGAACAAATGCCAATCCCTTCTTCACGAATCATTGCGTTTATAAATTTGATCATTTTCCTGAAGGATAAATCTTGACTTAAAACTCTGATAGCAGTTTAACCCGAGCCCAGATTTCTATTTCCATTACTCTTTGTTAATCTGTCAAAAAAAAAAAATCAGTGCCGATTGTTTTTGACATCAAAGCATTTTGCCTTGGTGTTTTTTAAATCGCATTTAAACAATCTGTGCTACTTGACTTTAATGAGTTTGCCATTATCATCATAGCTGACAGTTTTGTATAGCAAAGTGTTATCCTTTGAACACGAGCCAAATGATCAAACTGAATGAAAATATCTGTTAAGAACACAAGCAGTGAGCTTGATCTTGTCACTTCATGTTAAATTGAAAATTGTGATTCCGTAAGCAACACATTAGGGTAAGCCAGCGTATTTTTGCATTCAGTCAACATTTGCTAATAAATGCGATGACTGTATCTCACAGAACAAAGCCTGTCTTAACCAAAGATGTGATGGGAGTCATTCAACTATCATTCAGGTTGTGTTTGCTTTGAGGATTTTAACACAAAGGAATACAAATGTGTTTATGTAAGCGCTCATCTTTTCATCCATATTTCCTTTTAAATCTCAGTACCAGCCAGTCGGGTATGTCTGCAGTCAACACTTCCATAGCTTCTCTCTCTTACTTACCTCTTTCTTCCCATCTCTGTGAACTGTTGCTCATTTGTGTCCAAGTTGTCACAAAGTCTCGAAATGTTGATTTCTCCGTTTACACCTGAACCAAAACTATATTAGCAATGTAACTCAGGCCTTTTAATTCACAGGCAACCTGATGACCGGGTGTTTTGTCCGATACTCGGTATACTGTTAACTCTGCGTAGTTATGCTAAACATTACCTGTCAATCATACGAGGTGGGGGAGGGGGGGCAATGAGATGGAAAATGTCACCCTTCAGTAAGTATATTGCCACAATACACAACATTTTTTTTTTGGTTTGTTTTATTCAACAGAATATATTTCATTAAGTAAAGGGCTTTTTAAGATACAACTCATTATTATTTTTACATTCCGTCACAGCTTTACCGTGTTAATTAACAGATATATCATCCATGAGGAGAAACATGTCAAAGCGGGATAATCATGTCAGTCAGCAGACATTAATGTCGAGTAGATGTAGATGTTGACCACTGGATCGATCGATGGGACCTCAAGGGCTGACCTCATTTTCTTTCTTTTCTCTAGTTTGCTCCACAACTCAAGGGATCAGGTAAAAATACATAGATAAAACATAGATTCCATCTTACAAGTGATGTCCGATCCGATAACTGATGTCAAGCATTGATGATAGAGGTTGCAGTTGAGGGATTACAGCAATGTCCCACACATTTAACGCCCACCTGCCCTTGCTTGCAATGATACCCATTCTGGCAATATGGTCCAAAAAAGAAAACGCTGCTAGTCTTTAAGTAACCGCTAGATGGTAGTGTTGATCTATTTTATTGTTACTTCTGCAACTTGTCTTCAGAATAGCAAATCAAAACTAAAATGGAATTTGGGTGAGCTGGTAGACACAGCAATTTAGCTCGACACAAGTTCTCCGATTCTTTCATTGCTCTTATTGTAATTTTTTTTGGGGTGGAGGCAAATAGTCCCAGGTAGGTAGTTCAAGCGATTGTTTTCTGAGCAGGATAAATGGCAGGAGCACAGAGCTTCAGACAGACAAACACTGAGTGCATTTAAATTTTTAAATAAACATTAAATAAACATAAACAAACATCAAAATTATCACACATTTGTTTATACTGATTTACTTGTTTCCACCGTAATATTACTCTGTAGTAAAACATCGCCGTTGTCCAATGCAAAGGACGCAGTTTTGTGATTTATGTTTTTATGTTGCCGTTTCATTTTATGCGCGTGTGTGCGCGTGCGTGCTTTTTCATTGGACAGCACTGATATTTGGCACAGCGCCATTTGATTTGCTAGATGCGGTGGGACATGTCCCCCACTTGTCCCAAATGCAAAACCGCCACGGTCTTGCAGGAACATTAGAAGCTGAATTGGCGCGAGGTTTTGAAAGCATTAAGAGCAACAGGAAGTAAAACAGGGTCCGTCAGGGTCGCAGAACCTTTGGCTTCCACCTCATAAACATCAACAAACCTCACCAGAAGCACATGGAAAATGTTTGGAAGTGTCAAATACGCGTGCGTCATGGATGGACATTTTTGTGCATACAATGATATTGTTATGTAAATCCCACATTTGATAATGAAGGCACACTCAATATAGTCACTCTGCTGTTTGTTCTTGCTATATGTGATTTGATTTTCTGCATTCAACTGGCCCTTTTAATTCAGTCTACAGCTCAGATTATTGTGGTCTGTAGCAGTTGTAGCCAATGCTTGTTTTTCACTATCTCACACCAACATACAAAAGACCAATGTTGTTTGTTTTTCCATTTGCACATTTGTATTGTGCAAGTACCCCAATTATTGTCCACGTGTCTGGTATTTGTTCTCTTCTCTCTCCTGTGGATCTATGCAGAAGCCCATTAATGTTTTTTGCTCTCTTTTTTTTTGGTTGTAAATATGTTCCCTGGTATGCTGAGCAATGTGTTCTCTCCCCTACTTTGTGTGTATTCAGTTGATTTCATGATGTTGGGATTTATTATTCTTTTTGTATTTCTAATGTTGATTTTTTTTTTTTTATTGTTATGATTTTGAGTACCTGAAATCATTCATGCTAAAGAGAATGTGTTTAGTCCTCAGCTTTGTTGAGAGCGCGAGAGAGGTTGTGGTTCCGTGTGCGTGTGTGAATGCAGAAAGATTTTATCAACTCTAGAAATGGGTAAAGGGGGGGGGGGGGGAAAGGCATATAGAAGTATCATCGCGATTATGATTATTATTCTTATGATTACTATTACACTACCAGTATATTGTAATATTATAGATGCTTTAGTTGGACTAACTTCTTTAATTTTTTTACAAACGACTTTGATGAAATGATTTATAAAAACAAGTCTGACAAGTCACGATCTTTTCGAGAAGTATGAAAACTACTGCTACAATGATTAAAAAAAACTGTGTTCTGATGAAAATAAATACAGACCTATTATCTGTTCCTCTGCTGTCTTTTTATTCTATTTGTCAACAGGATGGAAAAATATGTTTGAGGATCAGTCACTGGTAAGAGTTGCTTTTGAATGAAGTCTTCTGAGTTTAAATGAGGTTTCTGCAGGGCAAAGTATGTTGTGTGCTGTGTTTATGAAACAGACCGTTTTGTCTTTCTAGGCAAAGAAGAAATACAAGAAGAAATTTCCATCCATTCGTTTTTTTTATATACCGATTATCCTGTTTGGGGGTCACAGGGTGAGCTGGGGAAGTTTTTCAGCTAAATGTGGGTGAGTACAACATGGACTGGTAAGTAAGCAAGCATCATGACTCAAGCTGCAGACTCGTAATGTCCAGTTGTTTCTAACTTATGGCGTGACGCAATTAATTAACTTAATTAATTGACTTGAATTCATTAATTAAACTACATCAATGCACTAGCAAAGCTGCATAGCAAATCAGCATCTCTTTTATCAAGTAAAAAATTGTTCATTCAAAATTTGAAAGTCAGATAGCCGTAAACTGAAATATTTCATGATTGTATTTTTTTTTTATTATTATGATCATTATCTTGGAAACACACAATTTTAAAGCATTCCAGAAAATTATTTTTCAAATTGGCACTCTGGAATCTAATTGTCTAAATGTTTAGTGAATCTGTGTAAAATGAGTTGCACTGTTTGAATGGAAATACTGAAAATAATTTCACTAGATCTATTTAATTAGATAAATATATGTAATGTACGACAGAAACAATGCTTAGTTTTATCTACACTGCAATGTATAAAATGACCACAAGAGAAAGCTGTTGGACAAATTTTGAACTTTTGCACCCAAGTAGGGTGCATGTGATTCCTCTTTGCACCAGTAGATAGCGACCTTGACACACGTTCATTTGGATCATGCATTACTCGAAAAAGTATAAAAATAGATGATCAGATCGCGAAACAAGCATTGCATGTAACGTCACGAATAAATGATTGAATGTAATCAATCATTGTGACCGATCTCATCAGCAACTATAACCATGAAATCAGCCACATTCATATAATGTGAGCTTTTCTATGAGACGTTATGCATTTTCTATGCAACCTAAATGACATTATGCACCAGTGAGCCAATGAGTTTGCATATTAATGAAGCCATGGTTATTTCCATTCACACTTTTTTCCAGCCCAATAATCAATCAGTGTCTCTGCACTCTTCTGTTCTAAATTAGCACGTGTCACCGAGATGAAGGCTGCTTGAACACTAGCTACGGAAAGATTATAAACCGGAAGAATAATAATAATGCAACATTGCATGTGGGCATTTGCCTTCCGCTCTTCCGACTCGGATTAAAAGCCTCATTTCTGTTGCTGTTTGTAGAGAGGGATGATGCGCTCAGATGGCTAATCCTCCACTAGCCTGCCAATAGTCATCATGCAAAAGTCCACCAGTGGGTCAAGGCTGCTCAATGCTTAAAATGAAAAAATAATTGGGGAAATGTAACTTATGACGAAAAGTAACTAAGACAAAATGACACGATTTGTCAAACCTTCAGTTCCGAATATGCATGTTTTGGAATGTGGTGGGAAATTGCATATCATAACTTCATATTAATATAAAATGACTAATGGAATGACTACTTGAAAATTAGACTTCAACAATAGGAGTCATTTTATTTGCTGATTTTGCTTGTTATCATTTTGTGTATTAAAATAGTTAATTGTGTATTTTAATCACAGTTATATTTGGTTTGTGGATCAAGCTGAATTTTAGATTTCAAGCAATTTCCAGAGTTCTGATGACCCCACAAGCTACACGGAGTCGATGTCATGTCTGCCTTTTCTATGAAAGGAACTAGCTCAGATGTTTTCACAAATGAGCCACCTTTGACACCTGAGTCTTTCATGAACAACGTAATGAGCCAACCTCAGTCAGAAGGAACTTTGGCATTCATGCCCTTACTCTTTTTTTTTAACACCACTGATGGTTGAAAATGAAAGCTCTAATGAGGTTGTGCCTTTACATATATCAACAAAAACCCGATTGTCAGGGTGTCTAAAAGATGATCTTGTGTGCATTGGGAGTAATTCTTCACTATTAATTTCGAGATTACTATGCCTACGCATATTTTAAATTAATTGTCACATAGCATAGTTTGAATTGATGTTCTTGTGAAAGGCCAGAAAGAAAGATAATTAACAGCTACTCAAATAAACCACTAAAGGTGTCGTTCTATTTGAGTGTCAGGAAATGTGTTTAATTGTCAGCAGAGTGAATGCTCTGCTATGGTAACGTGCTATGGGAACACCAAAGACGTCATGTACCGGTATGTGTATTTTTATACTACCACGTACTTCCCGTCACAGTGTCAGGCGCAGCTGCAGAGTAGGTGAGAGATGCATTAAAATTTGACTTTTACAAAAATACTTTTTGCAGTGGGATCCTTGTAAATTGGCATCTCAAAAATAAGCAAGGCATATAATGTGCATCACAGCACTTGAGTTTTTCCACAAATTTGTCATGTTACATCCTTATTCTAATGAAAGCTTTCTAAGTTATCAAAGGTCAATTTCGACAGCATTGTGTGGCAGGCAGAAACATTTTTTTGAAATCGGCATCTTTCATCACCTCCATTGGTGGCCTCACTTTAAAGTGAATCCATTAAACTGTGTCATTTTTTGTTCATGGGGGGAAACTAATGAGGCATTTGTCTGCATTTGACTCTGTCGCTCATTCATCTGGACCTGTGGGAGTTTGGACGAAAGGTAGTCATTTAAAAGCATATTTCTAAAGGCAAGGTTGAAGGACAAATGGATATTTTGCAATTACTTCCAATAGGTTTTTTAAGCCTTGGCAGTTTTACTTTGTAAAAAACTGAAGTGTCCAGCTGTGACGAAAAAAGCAATAATGCCCAAAAACATAAAAAGGAAATAAAAAAGTGGAAAATATTTCAATTTAGCCTTTGAATAAATTGTCCTTTTGCACATTAGGGGATACGTGACTACTAACGTTAGCATGAATTACTGCTAACCTATGGCTAATTATGGTTTATGTACAAATTCAGGTCACGTCGCTGCCCTAGGAACGTAGCTTCATTGTAAAGTAACAACTTTTTTTTCTTAACTCCAAGGCTCACCAAAGAATAATTTTCTTTTCAATTCTTGCATAAATAAAGTACACCCATCTAAAAAAAAAAAAAAAAAAAAAAAAAAAATCATTCCCAGCAGGGACATTATTACAAAGCTTCACCGTTATTAGAGACCACTAGCTGAGGTTGGTGATGCTCAGTCACTATGGCAACGACACTGAGGTCATTGTTTTTATTGTGTGCCAATATGCAATAAAAAAAATTTAAAAAATCTTTGAAGTTCTCATTTTTGGGTGGAATTACTACAAAGTCTTGCTCGTGGCAGTGGTAGTTAGTGTAGACCTGGTACAAACTAACATTTATCTTAACACTTGTCCTCACAGTGGTAGGGGGGATTAGACTCCTATCCAGCTGTGACACACACACACATTCACATGCGTGCATGCAGTTATCCAGTTAAATCCATGGCGACTTAGTAAACAAAACAAAAAATTCACTCGGTCTCGTGTGCATGAAAATTCATTTGTATATTTGCTCACAAATTTTAATGTGCAAAAAAACAGACTGTTGTTAAGTTTATACATACGTATATACATACATATAGAATCCATTTATTTATTTGTTTGTTTATTTAATTTATTTTTGGGTTTGTTTTCTTAATTGATTTTACCTATAAGATTCAGCTGATACAAATAAGCATGACAATTTTGATCATGTTGCATTTCATCTCTACTACAACCACATTCACAGGTCATGCAGAGCATCAGCGATTACGGACTGACGGCATCTGTTTGTGATGCCATCTGCTGCAGGCTGACATCACGTCCAAAAGACAGACGAGGGGCACGTCAGGTGAGTACCTCACGGCTATTGCAGCTCAGACATGTGCGCTCATGTCTTTGTTACGCAACCTGCGCCACCACTTAGACCTGCTTTTAGCTAGTTTAAATTCTAGTCTAGTTTCTGTCATGAAATTTTCAAGTACACCAGGGCCTGTAGAAGAAAACTCCCACCAGAATTTGCAGCAAAGAGCAACGTGGTGTTTTTTTCCAAACATGGAAAGCTAGACTTGCCCCAGCACAAAAATGAAGATGTGCCAGTTTTTATGCTGTGCACCTATGTACAAAAATAGGGCCCTTAATCTCAAGTGTGATTCATAGATGAACATAATGAGGTGATTTGCAGCCCAATTTCGCCTCCTTCCATTCAAAATAAGCACAGGCCCAATTATCTTTTGGCCCCTAGGTTAACCTGACAGATTTTTTTTTAATGTTAGGTGTGTTAAGAGTCATTCCACCCTCCCCTATCAGCAGTCGTAAATTCTAAACTTGTACATTATTTACATTTCTTTGCAGTGGACTTTTTCAATTGTCTTGTGGAACTTAACAAGAGCCAGCCACTCTGTGACCTGACCGAGGAACTTGGAAGAATAATAAACAAATGAAGATTGATATCAAATGTAAGATAAAAACAATGAATTCAGTGTTTACATAATCCTGACACAAGTTTTGCCACCATAGAAATTTCCGAGAAGTTTCCAATTGAGCTAGCAAGTGCTTATTTTCCGACAGCTCTCTTTACACTTACACAAATCACTTGCTACTTGAGGAGAATCATTGAGACGTATGAGTGAGGGGGCACACATGGCCTAAAAAAGGTTGAGAAGTAAAAAGTCTCTAAGATCTATCAAGATCTTTATTGTACTGCAGTAGACCACATATCTGTCTCTCACCAGTTTTCATGTATAGCCCTCGAAAGGATTTTTTCTTCAATCGCATTAAGTGATCAGTTTGCCTGTTGCGCTCCCTGCTCGCCTGCATTTAGAGTGTTTTCGAAACAATGACCGTATAAGGAGCCACACATAGCTGCGAGCTACAGACAATTGGTCTCCCAAAGTTCAGTTTTATGGCTAAACATGTTCACTTAAATAGCAATAAAAATGTCTTTTGATGGCGGCAATTTGCCAACCTTGGAAAGAGAGAGAGATAAAAAGTCAACGTTATTCTAAAATTGATCATCTCTTTTTACATCCAATTAGACATGCCGTATATTTTTTTTTTGACTTATAATGACCCTGGCACACTAAACAAAATAAAACTGTGATTGATCAGTCCAGTCGCACACATTTCTTTCAACTATGAAATATCACAAATGACACTATTGCAAAAGTGTTGACACCCATTTTCACTTGTGACTTCTTATGTTGTGGAGCCAGTGACGCACTTAAGGGACCTGCGACTACATAGTGATCAACAAAATGACCTCTGGGATTGGTCTGCGACACAGCCACATATACTGGAAGTGTTCTAACACAATTACAAAGGTGTAAGTAAAGCACACGCTTGGACATAATACAAACTGCCATGGTTCCAAAAGTCGTTCTATCATGAGTTGTTTATTTCTTGTCATTTGGTTGAGTATTTTCCACATCATTGGATAGTTGTGAACGTTAAAAATAATGTTTAAAAAGGCTTTTAAATTTGGTGACTGTGCCTTGAGATAATGAATTCACTTTATATTATTTCTTATGGAAATTGAACAAAAACAATGTAATAACTTGGAAGTCAACCAGCATCGTGGAACACTTAATATTAGGATTTGACTTGGCGGTTTCACTATAGAATTATGATATTTCCACTTTTTAATAAGTGTCAAATAATTGTCAGAATGGCATGCACCTTGTTGAGCTTTCACCTTAGACCATTGTAAGCATCTAATTTAGATTTTATTTTTGTCTTGCAGTGGCAACCTCCTAATCTTGGAGCAGGAAGTCATCCATCACAATATGACAACACAGACAGGTAACGCTCTTTGACTATGATAGAATGTGGACAAAACCAGAAAAGATTGTTTTGAAGGTAAATGTGTTCGAAAGAAGCCCTTAGATTAATTTAATTGCATTAATAGATTGAGTTTAAAGTAATAATTCAGATTGATAGAAAAAAAAAACATATATTCCTAATCAAATTGAACTTTGAGCATTACTACTTGATTTATAACTATCCTACTTTTTTAAAATCTTGAATGGACATGGTCATTAGGCGAGCTAATTATACATAATCGGCCTTTCCACCAAGGAATAATTATTAATTAAATTTGAAGGATTGCTGCTGTCATTTCTACTAAGCTTCATGTAACGTTCTTACTTGGACAGATACAGATGATAATTATACAGAATACTGGATATAAATAAATAAGGTAAATATTAAATAAATAAAACATAAGGACATGTCAAGTGCAGTCTGCCCTACGTGCCAATGCATTTAAATCCAGGTTAAAAACTACCAGTATGCTTTTTCCCCCCTACGATGAAGGTCCTCCAAAGAATTTTTAAAATAATATTTTCCAAAATCTATGTACTTTTAGTAATTGTACTACTTTATTTTTCTTTAATTTACTTTGAAAAGTTACTTAACTATTTTATTTGTAATTGCTGTCAAATGTACTTTTAATTTAATTATTGATTATCTTAGATCAATTCAGTGAACACGAGAATCGAACTGATGTATAGTAATGCGCCATGGCACAGTGGTTGCGAATCACTAAAAGAGAATCGGTACACGAACAGTTTGAAGAAGTAGTAGAAAGTAAAAGCCTCTAAATTGGATGTATTGAAATCTGTATTTTGGGAACGATGGCTCTAAATGCAGGTTGAGCAATGTAAGCAGTGTTGTTCATAAATCAAATCAAAGGGTAGAATGTTGTCCAGTGAATACAATTGAACATATTCGGTCTCATGCAATCAGGCATTATAATTTATAGACAATAGCATTTATTTTGTTGGTTGGAGTGTAATGAAGTGGAAAGTACATTTGCACAAATGTAGTATACGTGTTGCATGTGATTGCTTTAGGGTTTTATGGTCATCCCTGTTGTTGTACAATTAAAAGCAATTATCTTTGGCTGTGATGCTGAACTTAATTATTTTTTTAATGAAATGTCTGTCATCATGCAGAAATTGAATTTTGACCACAAAAACAACTCTCCATTTTTATATTTAAATGCTATCCCAAATTTTCGATGTTTTTTTTTTGTCTTGTCATTTTGTGGCTGTAGAGTCCACAAACAGAAAAGCAAAATTAGTCACAGCACTTTAAAAACTCATATCTTGTTTAATAGGTCCACCATTATGCTTGCATCTGACAGAAAGGAAAACTGTTGCTACTAGCAACGGCACCCCTCAAAGAACAGAGAAATTAAATGGCAGCACCCAGACAGAAAGAAACCTTGTGTCTGTAAATCAGCTTGAGGCCCAGGACTTTGATGCAAACAAAATCTAATGTAGATGTTCTCTATTTGAAAGCAGACAACCTGCTCTAGTATCTTCGCTCAATCACCTAAATGGAGTTTCTGCCTATACGTCAGTGTCACAGAGACTGATCGGTCTCTTTTGATGCTAAATTGCTGCCATTACAAAAAAAAATATACTGATCACAAGAGTGCAGTGTTATTGCATTTTTGGCTCGGACGTAATGGAACCAGCTGTCCATGTCTGTTGTAATGTCTTGTCAATCTTACTGAACATTATTTATATTACGAGATTTTGGGATGGTTTCATTTATTTCTTTTCAATTTGTATTTCTGTTTTTTTTTGTTTTTTTTTTACTTTGCTTTTGATAGACTTTGTTTAACGAAATGAGTAATTGTCGTAGTGTATTGTATTGTAGTCTTTGTTTTTTTGTTTTGTTTTTTTAGCTTGTTATGGAGGATTTTGGAGGCGTTTGAAGTACTCATTCATTTTATTTAGACAATTCCACATAGATGGTGGCCACTTGACATGTTGTTGACTAGCTTGTTGCGAACATAAGACTTTGATTTGGATCGTGCAAGCAGCGTGTCTGGTTCTTCCAAATTTAATCAATTTTTTAATCAAATTTTGTTTTGAAACTCCACCAAATTGGAGGAAGACTACCGGAATTAAAAATAACACTGTGCTCAACTTTAGAGTACCGACCTGAGATGTTAGACAAATGACTCAAGTGTTCTTTGCTTTGAGGGCCCTTAACTGTCTATGATGGAATATTCCTGGAAACATCTGTTGCGATATTAAATTCTGAACCATAGAAGCGGTCCACTTGATTGAACCATCAGCATGCCAGGTACGATGCTGGTCCAAAAGAAAAAAATCTAATAATTTTAGGTTGACGGTGGCGGGTCGTAGTTGCCTAACCTGCAGTACATGTGTTCCGCTGGATGGGCAGATGCAATTGAAAAGCGGATTTTGGAGGCTTTTGGGCTGGAGAGATCCGAATGGCAGAGCAGGGATTATAACGTGGTGTTTTCGTCAGCACAGCTGTACAGAGGACCTTTCGCTCTAGGCGCAGATTTTAAGAAGGCTGCTGAGCTGTCTTTTATTTGGACTCTCGTTAGTATACCACACAATCAAATCCACTGTCATTTATATATTGACCAATCGAATGAGACGTGTAGTGTATTTGTGGGCCTACTATTAAAAACTTCCAAGAATTGATTTCAGTTTGTCACCCTGTAACTGGAGATTTGACCATTTTTAATTATGTTTCCGCAAAATGACTGATATTTAGACAAGCATGTGATACTACAGCCTCAAAAACCGACAGGAAGCTCATAATTAAAACAATACAGATGTTCGCCCCCCCTCCCCCATCAGTGACATAATTTGAACTGCTGTTATGAAACACTTTAAAGCGGCTTGGCGTCTAAAAATAGAATGTGCCTGCTTTAACCTCCGCCGTGTTCAAAGTGCAGCGCTTGTCCATCCTAGACCTTCTAAAATATCACATTAGCCAAGCTTGTCCAACCTCCTCTATTTCAAACCACATTCTGTGCTATTCTTTGAAATTGGACCACTGTCCAGTTATAGTGGTTAATAACGTCTTGCCGTGCCTTGTGGGTGGTCAAGTATCATAATAAAGGTGTGCATCTCTCCAATAAAAGACATTTTGATAGATATCGCATGAGGTCCGATTTGATTCAAGGACAGTTCTAAAGCGGAGCGATTCAATTTGATTCGAATCAGCAGGAATACGATTTGATTCGATATGGTACAGCTCAGTGTATAATGCAATTAGTTTCCTATCATCTTAAATTAACTTGTAAAATCTGTGAATGTGGCATTTTGTTTGAAGATATATCACTCCAATTAAAAACGATTCAGTATATATCTCGATGTATTCTACAGTAAAACGATTTTCCGATTCTATCACAACATGCAACAATTATGATTCTTACTTTGGCCCATTATTTCAATTGACCAAGAGTTTCCGTGCCTCGTATTATTCACTGGCTATCCGAATTAATTCCATATGGATCGACTCCGCAAGGCCCAGTAGATAAAACCTTCTGGACAGCTCCCGCCGCTTCTTCTTGCCAGCCCACGGCGTCTAATAATCCAGTCCAGATCCGAGCTTCGACTGGGGGATTCCAATCGGTTAAGCTTCGACGAGCGAGAAGCCCCTGCCCTGTCAGCATAACGCTCTTTTCCGCTCACTGGCAGGAAAATTAAAGTCCTTATCAAGCTGTTTTCAGAAGTAGACGGGTCTCAAGGCGTGAGGTTGTGTTACAGTAAATCTCCACGGCAGGTGCAGGGGCATCTATCACCTGGAACACCTTCAAATATCATCTCCATTTCCTTAAGAGTGCTTTGTCAACAAGAGTATCAACATTTTTAATCAAAATGACTTTGCTTTTCTTCACCTTTTCTTTCCGTGGGTGGTCTTGTGTCACATCTGCTCGTGAATTAGGATGAATTGTTGTGGTGTGGGTCATGCAACCTGTTTCTGGAAACACTAATCCTGAATATGGAGTCCCCACTTGTGTTTGTTTTCATACTCAAACACGCAGTTTTGTTGCGCTTTAAAAATCCGCAAATGCCTCACCCAATTTTGAGATGTATTCAGCAAATGTACGGTCACTTTGTGTCCTGTTTTTGGCACTTGTTCCTTCCACTAGGATTTAAAAGCAAGGAGTCTGGCAGGGAATTATGTTTGCTCTGCATATCATCCGTGACATGCCTCCCCACCGGCGATGAATGTTGGATCCGTTTTAGCCAGAGCTGGCTCATGAAACACAAACCATGAGTGGATGTGAAGGAAAGGAAGGGCTAGCTATGGATGCATGCAAACCCCAACAGCTGGAAGGGCAAAAAGCACTTGGCTGCTTCTTCCTTGCCTTTGATATTAGTTAAATACTATTAATACAATACATTGGAAGCTTAAAATGGACTAATTTAAATAAAGTAATAATTATAAAATTAATTTAAATAAAACTAATTGAGATAATTGGTCATAAATATATGACCCAAAGAAATCTGTGCAATTTTAGATGTCTGAGTAACTATATATCATAAGGCCAGGGCAGATCAAATGAAATGACTTCAATGCTTCATCAAAATACCAACAACATATTTAAAATGGAAATTGATCCTTATAATCGATTTTACAAAGCCACTGATTTAATTTAGCGTAAGCGATTTGTTTGACGGGCAGAGGTTCCACTGTAATGTCGTTTTCCGGTCATCTTTGTTTTCATTATCTCCTAATCCCCCGCCGGATACCTCATTCGTTGCACTTGTTGCAATATTTGAAGCCATATGATGACAAAAACCAGGCAAGTTCATTTTCATTGCTTACGTTTTTTCAGCCATGTCACCACACTCTGATGCTGTGCTTTGACAATAATGCAAGGACACCCAAGCGAAAGTGAAACCAATCCTGGCTCCAAATTAACTAAACATAAAAAGGACCTAAAAATCCTCTTCTCTTTGAATGCCTTTCATAATACGTGACTTGTTTGATTCCTTGCTTGATTCTTTATCCAGAGAGTGGTGCTGAGGGAAAGCAAACAATTAGTGCTGATAGATTGGACATGCTGTGTTGTCAACACCAGCAAAACTGGGAACACAGCCCAGGGGGTCATGGGGTCCTCTGAGCACACCTCTGAGGAGACGTCGCATGAGATGAAGACCAAAGAGGTTAAGCAAAGGTCGATGTGCCCCAAGCTGAGAGACATCTGTGTCGAGTAACACAAGGTATGCCTTTACGCATTTGGGACAGCCTTGGCTGTGACTATGCATTGAGATCATCAAATGTGTATTCGCATTTCATAAATCATCGTTGAATATTGAGAATGTATGCTGATGATTTAGTTCCCTTGACTATGTGACTCACATTTTGGAGCAGAAGGTGTATAATTGGTTAGAGAACAAATTTCAACCCAGATGTCGCTCAATTGAGCGAAGTAGTCTGTGTAAATGATTAATTCTGTCTGGAGCGATCAGGACTAACCACTTGGCTGCAACTAGCAAAGGCGCTGTCGGTCTTGTTGACTGCAAATTAATTGCCAGCTATGCAAATCTGACGCTTCCGAGCAGCATTATACTTTTTTTTTTGTCAATACGACACTAGACAGACATTCGGTGATTCTTCCAATCTCAATGTTAATTATACGAATCAAGTCTTCGATAATTAATCACGATTTAACACCTTGGATCGAGGAAATTTGTTCAATATTTCATTTAAATGCAGCATGTAGTAGAGATTCCTTCACTTGAAGTCAGTTGTAAAATAGTAGCAATAAGTAAAAAGCCTGCATATATAATAGTGAGAGTTATGAAAATAACATATAATAGTGAAAATAACAATAATGACCCTTTCGAAATTACGGCAAAAAATGTGGCCCATAATATGCAGACTTCTTGTGCTGATATTCCCGTCGCAATAATTGTAATTTTCTGTATTCCCTCCATTTGTGAGCTTTGTGCGTGTTTTGCTCTGTTTGAAATTAACCGCTAATTTCCCATGGCTGAAAAAACTTCATAGTTTAATGAACAAATTAGAATTCAGTTCTGCGTAGTCAGAGAGGATGAAGCTCATTTTGCCTCTTCCTCTCCTCTGTACCCATCATCAGTCATTAAGGACCGTTGCCCAGGTGACATTACTAAAAAAAAAAAACGATTTAAATGTGATCGTGACTCTGCGTACGTGACTGCACACTCACAAACATGTTTGTTGTGCATTTCATAAGTCATTGTAATAAATTGTTCCAAGATATGTCATACACTGTGGACTAAAGCATCAGGGTACCACCACCAGGAAGTGAAAATATGTTATTGGTCACTATCATCCATCTTGCCTTTATGGACCTTTCTGGTGTGCACAGCATGAACAGCAAAATCTTCCCCAAACCATTCCCACAAGGCGGGAATCATACATTTTTTACAACACGGTGGAACGCTGCATGTGCCTCACGTCAGAGAAGATAAAATGGCTAGTGCGCCACCCCCACCCTTACCCCGCAGCTCCAGAGTCTGTGCTTTGAAATTCCTCTCTGAGACAAAAAAGATTTAAAAGAAAAAAAACAGTTCCACAGTTTCCCTCATCCACAGCCTTTTTCCACATTTAAAAGGACTTTTACATATATTTCTTCAGAGATGAACATGGATATTAATTTTATCCATGAACAGTCATTTTAACAATTTAAAAACTCGTTACAAGCTTTGTGTGAAATTTTGTGTTAGGTTATTTTTCATCTACTACAAGCAAGCAACTTTGGTCTTAGCTTCCACTTTCTGTTCACCATATTATTGCTCCGATCTGCAGTTGTGAGACAAAAAATTTAGTAATTTTGCTTTTGTTCTACTATATATATTTATATATTTGTTTGTGTGCGTGCGTGTGCATATATATAGAGAGAGAGAGAGAGAGAGAGAGAGAGAGAGAGAGAGAGTAGAGAGAATATATGTAGTCAGTTGCTAAGTGACAGGTATCGATTAAATTAAATGAATGCGTTCGTTTAGTAAGTGCTCTACTGAAAGAAAATCATCCCAAACTGCCCTTACTCTCTTTCTATTTTGGGCTTCTTTGTCCTTGAAAAAACTTGTATTTTTTCTCCTCTCGGTCACTGCTGTTGTTTATTTGATAATTTCAGAACTGTGCGCCCTTTTTAAGAAAAGATTATTAAAGCTTGTATTTTTAAAAGAAAATGACTGAACAAAATAGAGTTAAGTCAAATTTATTTATATAGCCCTTCATCACAGAAACAAAAGTTGTGCTCTTCAGATTCCGTCAATCCCAAACACCCAAATCGTGATTTTTTTTCAGTGCATTAGATTATTCCAATACAACAGAAGAGAGGACAAGTGCGACAGCGTGCATCTCTCCGCTGTCATGCTTTGTCTGCCTTTCAATATGAACGTGACAATGTTGTCAGTCAGTCTGAATGACGGGGCGAGTAGAAGCAATCTTCATGAATGCACTTTGTATGACGTTTGCCAAACAAGCCATGTTCCGAGACCCTAAAAAACCTTACAGCATTGAGGTTCAACCTTATCAATCTGTCAAAAGGCTTATTGTCAGCAAAGAAATGTCACTGACAGCAGCGCAATTTAAAACAATTGCTTTACTTGCTACTAATAAAAGTGTGCGTTGATCATTATTCACTTGTAAGGATGATGAAATCCTCCATGGATCTGGGCCGAACCCTCGTCCATACAGAGTGTGGGGAGGACGCTCTAATCCCCATCGGAGCCTTAGTATTAATAACAAGTACACACTTTAATCAATAGTCGTCCATTATGCTCAGCCTGAGCGTCTAAATGATCTGCAGCGCTTGGAGATGATCACCTCTTCATGGTCACTCTTATCTGTCACAATTAAAATGTCAAACACGTGTCAGCTTGTCACTGGAAGGTCAAGTTAATGATTCCAACGGCATGTTTTCCATCCGCTCCATTAGTTGGTGCTTTTGTGCTACTCCTCTGGCATTTTAGCTTTTTGTTAAAGAATCATGATTCAAACAAGAGTTGATCATCATTCTTTCGGGTTTAACTTGCAATTCTATTTTCAAAGGGAACAGTTTGAATCAAACTTAAAAAATATACATATATATATATATATATATATATATATAAAAATATCAATTATATATATTATTAGTAATTATTATTATTAGTAGTATTATTAATATATATTATATACATTGATATGTATTTTATATGTATATACATATTTTATATATCGTATTTTTTTTCATTTTGGGGGAAAATGTGCAATATAATAGAAGTTTACCAGTTTGTTTGTTTTTTTTTTCGTTTGTTTTTTGTAGAATTTGGGGGATTAAAAATGTGATGCCTCCTAAATTGTTGAATAGTGAATATTTTATACATACATTTTTAAATGTATTATAAAATATTGAATTCTATTAAGCACATGTATTTTGCAGGCGGCTCGGTGGGGCACTGGGTAGCACGTCCGCCTCACAGTTAGGAGGGTGCGGGTTCGATTCCACCTCCGGCCCTCCCTGTGTGGAGTTTGCATGTTCTCCCCGGGCCCGCGTGGGTTTTCTCCGGGCACTCCGGTTTCCTCCCACATTCCAAAAACATGCTTAGTAGGCCGATTGAAGACTCCAAATTGTCCCTTGTGTGAGTGTGAGTGCGATTGGTTGTCTGTGTCTGTGTGCCCTGCAATTGGCTGGCAACCGGTTCAGGGTGTCCCCCGCCTACTGCCCGATGACGGCTGGGATAGGCTCCAGCACGCCCGCGACCCCCGTGGGGACTAAGCGTTTCAGAAAATGGATGGATGGACATGTATTTTGCACGTATGGATATTTGTTGTCCATATTTAAAATGGCATTTTTTTGATACTTGTGATTTGTGATTCAAGGAAATAAAAAAATCATCTTAGTTGAAAAAAAAAATCCATATTGTTCAACAGAAGTAGATATTAAGGAAAGGGTAGATGATAGTTTAATGTGACTTTATTTTAAATCTTACACAAACAAGCAGCGGCAGAGAAAAAAACTCACTTCGGTACAACATTCTTATTGTTGAATACAGTTTGTTGAGGGATTTCCTTTCCTTATTTGTTCACAGAGGTAGATTCGTTGTACCCCCTCCATGTAACCTCAGACTATAATTCCGATTACAATCCAAGCACAAGTAAACACAAAAGGCCTTACAGTTGCACAAAGATGCTTTGAGCATTTGTAGACAGTTGTCACAATAAAGCACACTTTTCACAATGTCACTCCGTTCCAGAAAAGACAACAGTCACATAAATCTCTGCTGTGTTACCATGATGTGATGTCATGTCAAAGCCTAAAGCAAATTTGCCATTTGGTCCCCAAACAACACTGACCCATATAAATACATTAGGGATTAGAGAAAATACTGACAGCGTACAATCAAGCGACATTTAATGCAAGAGTGGCCTGCCAAGCTGGACAATTCAAGTGGACATAAGTGTGCCCCTCCCTCATTCTTCATGTCGCCTTCGGCAGTAACAAGCTGCTTAGAAACATGGCGCACTATCGCTAAAACACTTCCTTCACACAGCGTCACAAAACAAGAGAATGCATTACGTACCTACAAGAGAATTTCAAGTTGTATTGTGTTTATTATACCAAAGACAGATGAGCAGCAACGCATGTTATTCGTGCATGAAAAGCTCTCGTGTCACCGTGTATTCTTGTTGACATTTGCTGTAAGCTTGTCACTCTAATCTCAAATCCGCCTCGGAGACGGTGTACATTTAAACAATGCCCGAATGCGTGACTCTCATAAGACGCGGCCTTTAATCTTCATGGTATTACGACGCACCACGTGAATGAAATTGTCTGTACAGCAGTATGGTTGAGATCCTCCATCCATCCTCCTAGAGAAAATATTACAGCTTTAATAAAAGATTCTCCTCATATATCTATGTTAATGAAAAATATAAATTAGCACTATACTCTAAAGTTAGTACTTTAGCTGTCGTCCAAAACGCAGCGAAAACGGCATGTTATGGCCGTCCTCCATTTTACATACATTATGCCTTCTCCTACACTTTATTATTATTATTTTTAGTAGTGTTTTTTATTATTGTTTGCATTATTGTTTGCTACAGCCTAAATAGTGGTGAATTTTCCTCTTCAATTTTTTTTTTAAGTTTGAAGTCTGGTTGTTGTGATTTTTTTGTTTCCTAACATTGCTCCAAGCGTTATTTTATTCAAACCAGAGGTGCTTTTCCAAATTGCTTTTAAATGATAAGCCAAGAAGAATTTTGTTTTCAATTCATATTATAAACACTTGATTTAGGACCTCAAACCATAAATTATATTTTAGGGCTGCTTGCACTTGGGGCAATAATGCTTGGGGTATTTTTTTAATCCGCAAATATTAGAATTAGAACTCAGACTGCAAATGTAATTTTGCTCTTCTTTTTCCTTGCTTAGACAGCATCTTTATCATCCACTTGCAATATTTCTCCAAACAGCACCTGTTTCATTTGTCAGTGACACTTTTCCGCAAAGTATGCGGTCTTTCCCAGAGGAGTGGGGTACAAAATGTTAAAAGGAACAATTGCTCTCATCAAGCCTGGTGATCAGAAACTTGGAGTGGGAAATCAATCATTTGGTGTGGTCCTCACAGAAACGAAGGTCGGCTTTAACCAACAGCATAATAATGACTTGCCACTCCATTAAAGGCCAACTCATTGCCACATGACTGATTAGTATTAGAAGAGCATCATCCATCCATTTTTTTAGATCGCTTATCCTCATTTGGGTGTGCTGATGTATATTTTCCCATTGGAAAACATATTTGGAAAATAAAAAAAGGAAAATCATTTCTATTTTTAGTCTGCCGATGCGGCCCAGTACCAAATCAATAGCTGGTTTTTCAAAAAAGGGATAGATGAACATGCCCAACTCAATGTATTGCGTTGCATTGGCTTCAAATCACAGCATGTCTTATACTAGTACAATATGGATTTCACTATGGAAGGAAAATGAATGACACTATTTGCTACACTAAATTTAATAAGTTGATGTCATTATAAGTGGCAAGATGATGAGCCGGCATGTCTGTCAACAACCTTTTGTGACACCGCAGGGAAATTATTCTCACGAAGCTCTCTGAAGAAAAAAAAAAAAAGCTTTCTAAGTGTCAGTCATAAACACAGTCGCTATTAAATTCCTATAGTTTTCTATATACAGTAAACACATATGCACACAATGTATTTTCCATTACAATGCCCTCTTAACCCGTGATTCCTTTCACAAGTAGTTTATACTCCTAGCAACAATCGTGGAGCCATCAGCATGTATTAGTGATAACAATGAAAGTCATGTTAGACAGACATTATTCTGGCAGTAATGATGAAGCTGGCACATTAGTTCTGCAGGGATATGGAGTCTCTGAAAAGTGCCTGAACTTATGTACAAATAATTACATAATACCCTTGGTGCCACTGTTAAGTATTGAAGGCGCCTGCCAATTTGCTGTTACGGGGAAAAACAAAATTAGTCGTTATCAGAAGTCACAACCACGGGGTGCACATTGACGTTTTTCTTCTTATTGTGAAAAATCATTAACAGTGTCTTCAGATTTAACAATTGTTATTAATAAGAACATGAAAAAAAAAGCATTATTAAAGGTAATTTGGGCAAATTTGTTGTTTTAGAAATGCAAATTAAACTGATTGGCCTTCAAATTAATCAGTAGCCATGTGCCAGTCCTAACGCTACATTAGCCAGCACCAAAATAATAACCAAATATATATATCACATCAATAATTTGATCATCAATTACTTGTAAAAGATTAAGAAAGTACAAATTGACCCACAATTATTTTTATCATCGGTGCAGAGATTTTGGCAGGCATGAGCCTGATGGTGATTAGACTAGGCTATTGCAATTAAGGATGTGAGTAATAATCTACTAATTAATCAACAATTTTGTGGATTTAGTGATTAAGTGGGCTCTGAAGCAATTGAGGGTAAATGGAGTGCACTCGTTGGATCAACCAGCAGAGGCGCTGTTGATTCGCTCAACTAGTTTGCTGTCAAAGTAGTACTGTACTGTTGGTTTCTTCACTTCCTTGTTTAATACTAAAGGGTGTTTTCAATCATTTGCTGAAGTTGATCTCTCCAGATCACAGTTGCAGATTCCATGTCTTATTGTTTAAACTTTCTTCATTTTTTTTTTTAAATCTACATCAACGCACCTCAAGACTAAGTACTGACAAGGACATTAACAAGCAGGCACTTATTCCACAAGGCAGTTGAATGACTATCGGTCACAATAGCATATTGGCGTAGTTAAAGATATGCTCACCAATTATATGTATGCCTTTACATATAATGTTTATGAATAGCGTTTATAAAATTGGGGTGTGACCTTCCATTCTATATCTGCCCCTGTACTAAGCAGTCTCCACATACAGAATCAAAACCAGAGGAATCAGTACCAAACTGACCTTCACATGGAGCAGAAAGTATTTTAATTTATGCCTATATTTATTCATTTGGGCATTAAGAATAAACTTGTTCATTACTATTTCACTTCTAAATCGTTTCTTAGTTTTTTGGCAAATCTAAAAAAGCTATGTATGAAATCAGTGTCAGTTCATTTTGGGATATGACAGCTGGCTGCATATGTCGCCCACGCTGTAATTTGTACAGCTCTGATTTAAAACCTAAGCCAGCGCTTTCCCTTTTTGTGTTTTATTTGATGTATACACTGTTCATTTAGACACTGGGATTTTTAATACGACGATTTATTTTCTCACAATTATGGAATTAAGATACTATATCGCTACATGATGCCAACTGTTTGGCCTAAACAAAGTAGATGTTGTATACCATGTTGTCCTGGGAACTGTCTGGTCCAGACAGGCACTTCCTCCATCAGCCACAGCAGGTTCCCATGGTGCTGACCGTTGTGTAACTAAACTTGGACATGGATGGTCCCATGGCCATAGCGTCCTCCTCGTTGTCCCTCAGCCCACGGGAACGATGGCGACGGAAAGGGGTGGCGCAGCAGGAGAATGTAGCGAGCAGAGCCTTCCGGAAACGGGTGTTCATGAAGCAGTAGATGATGGGGTTGACGCAGGTGGAGGTGTAGCTCAGCAAATGGATAAAGGCGATGGGTGTGCCGGAGAGGGCTTTTTTGGCCGAATTGTCGTCAAATGCTCGCCAAGTGTTTGCGCAGTACAAAGGCATCCAGCACAGAAAGAAGAGGACCACGATCACCACCAGCATGCGGATGACTCGCTTCTTGGCTTCCAGCTTGGCTTCCGATGTGTTGCTGCGTGGCCGGTCGGCCTTGGGCGTCTTGACCGAGGCGGACATTGAGGACATTTCCAATGAGTAGGGACGCTGGACGTTGACGTAGCAGCCATCGCCGTCATCGCTGCCGCACGACACTGTTGCAGTCAAGCCGTTCTTCGCATCTGTGTTGAACAGCAAAAAATAAAGAACTCCTTAGAAAACAATGTAACAATGTAAATCTTTTTTGCATTTTTCCATTCTTTTTCTACAATGTCTGCCTACCGTTGCCCTGGTTACCATCAAAGCTCCACAGTGCGAAAACATATTTGATTATGTTTGCCAGTGACTAAGACCACTAGACTAGATGAAATTGTGTGCTGCCCTGCAGCATGGTGGCTATTTTTGTTTTCATTCCACAGTGCTCAGATGAGAAATGTTCAGATTAACTCACTTAACCATCTCCGTGAGGAAATTGAATAATTATTGATACAATGACATATTTGATTAGAGACCGCGGAACGTCGCAAGTCATACGCCCCATAAGTGAGGATCTCAAATCTCTGAGGGAGATGTGCTCATCATGTTGTTTATAATAAGCATAGAATCTAAAATGGTACTGAATGTACATGAGCAATACAACTTTGGTACACAAATAGATTTTGCGAGGGGAATGTTAATTTAAATAACGTGCAGCTGCAAAAATTTGAAAATCCCAAAAATTTGCCTCAGTTATTTTCCATTAACGTCCTATCATATATATATATATGGCTGAACAGATGGAGACGTTCATGCCTGCAGCCAACCAATTCCATCCTCTGACATTCTCCTCTAGTCTACTCTCAATCTCAGACCCTTTTGTCAGTACACTGACAGTTACATATAGCATCTCATCATCCACATAACAGTGATGCCTCTAATAAAATCCTTACAGTCATAATTTGATTCATTTTGGCAAAAAAAAATAAATAAATCATGCAGAGTGATTGCTAATTAAATGAGGTCCAATATAAAAGCTCAGCCACTGTCCCTAAGGTACTCCTTTAAATATGTGCTTATTATTTTGGCTATAGTGGCACCCAACCGAAAAAGGAAATGGAAGGCTCGTGGTGTCGTCATAAATAGTAGTATCGTTATTATTATTATTGTATATTGTGTATGGAATTGCACCAGTCGACTTCCTGATGAGGCCATCTAACATATCATCATATATGTCAAATATCTATGGAGTTGAACGCTCCAAAATGTTGTGTGCATTTACCTTTATGCTTCAAAGAGTATAACTTTTGCAACTCCCAAGTCCAACTGACAGTCTTCACTGGTACGTCCATTTTTTTATTGGTTGTCATAGTAATACTGAAGCAACATTTTGAACATCGTACCTATAGCACATAATCCTACATTCGCTCATTCTCCCTGACAGCCATATTGCCCTCAAGGAAAATAACTTTCCATCACCTGGATTGTGTATGTCCTCACCTGTAGAATCTTTTTTGTGGCCCATCTCAAATTGGATTCCTCTGTAAAGCTCCCTGGAGATGAGTCCATAGGCCACACTCATCACCACCCCAGGAATGGCAAAGAGCATAAGCAGCAGCAGGACGTACCTTAAAGGCAGAGGGAGACAATCAATGCAATTTTCTCACTTGCATCAGAGAGGTCGACACCACGACAGACGCAGGTACCCACAAAAGTGTTTGTACCCAGCAGACAGATCTGGGAACGTGGAATATGAAAGCGTTCTTGAAAGCACATCAAAATCATCTTGATAAAAATGTCATCTGCTGCAAAATGAAAGCATAATATTGACCTGTTCCCCCAAAGTGACTTTTTCCCTTTGAAATCCAAACAAAGATGACAATCTGACATGAAATAAGTACTGAAGCTTGTTTGGAGGCGGATGCGCACTCCCTGCAACACGCATAATGGCGGGCTTTGCATTCTGATTTCGTTGAGTTTCCATCAAAGGCCCAGCCTGAATGAGTAACCTCTTTGTTTTTTTTCTTTTATGGGTACTTAATGAAAATATCTTATTTACTTTGTATTTCACAGTAGCAATTTTTTATACAAACGTATTCACCTGCTTACAATACAAATATAAGAATGATGATTGATTGATTGATTTTGCAGATTTTTGCAGCTGAACTCACCAGGATTGCTCGGCCATGGCGATGGGCCATTTGGGACGACACATATGGGCAGTGGTGTTGTTGCGCCCTGGAAAGGAGTCCAGTTGACTCACCACCGGATACGGGATCATGACGATGAGCGCCATCAGCCATGTGGCGGCAATTACTCGATAAGCATGGGAACGAGTTTGCCACACCCGGGACTTCAGAGGGTTACAGATGGCGCTGTAGCGCTCAATCGCTATGGCAACCAGGCCAAAGGTAGTGATGCTCACTGATATACCTGTTGACAACACAAAATGTTATTTAAAAACACAGCACCCATTGGTGCTTATCATTGCTGGATTTTGGTCCATTGTAAAAAGCACCTTCATGATATCTGCAATGAAAGTGACAACAGAACCAGTGACGAACAAAACAAAACAAGACGGAGAGGCAGGAACACAGATATCTGTAGAAGAGGAAATCATGTTGGCCTCAGACACTGATCCCATCTGCCTTTTCCCTCCTGACAAGACCAGACGGGAAATTACTCTTTACCTCTTATTCGCGTACTTCAATATGCACACTGTGAATGTGTGTTTGGATGTGTTAGTCACAGGTGAAGTGTGTTGTCAACTCGCCCACGAGAAATTGGTAGAGGGCAGTGGCACAACTTTTTCTTCCACTCCTAAATAGCGGAATTATTCCAATTGTGCAAGGCCATATAAAGGCCCACAAAAAAAATTATACGTGTGCTCATATTCCGTTTTTTAAAAAAAACGGAATAAGGATCTAAATATTTCAAAATTTCTAATCCGATCATATAAATTACATTGGAATAATTTGCAAGTAACACTTGTTTTCTGCTTATGTTCTTTGGGAAGGAAGAAATTGATATATTTTTAACTGTAATCATTAAGCAACAATAGAAAATATTGTTAATTTCTTGCAAAGTGACTAAAATTCAGCAGTGGATCAAATAATTATTCACCCTCACTGTATAATATGTTTTTTTTTCATCTTTTCCCCTATTCCCTTAACCCCTCTCACCCATGAGGTAGGCCACTATCTTGCACATGATTGCGCCAAAGATGAAGTCCTTCAAGATGCTGGGGATGAGGGTGAAGGGCATACAGAATACGGCCATCATCAGATCGCTGACAGCCAGCGACAGCAGGAAAGAGTTGGTGACGGTCCGCATGCGCTTGTTGACCGTCAGCACCACGATGATCAGCAGGTTTCCAAACACGCTCAAGAAGAAGATGAGCGAGTACATCAGGATCGTCAACGTGTGGTTGTCATCTAATGCATACAAACACACACACAAGAGGTATGACTTCAGCTTTTTCAACACTGACCTTCAAATGATGATTCGGGGCATCAATTAAAGCAAAGGATTGTTTAATTGAGAAAAATATTATATTTGTATTTATATTTGAGGTGCGAGTTTTATATTATTATTATTATTATTATCATTATTATTAATAATAATATTATTATTATGGGTGTGGGTTTTTACATATATATTTACTATATATATATATATATTTTATAAAAAATATAATATCATGGAGCATCAAGTCATGTTCAGTATTCTGCACTCACTGTTATCTTCACTTCACCCCCTGCTTTCATACAAGACTTATTTTTCCACAAGGTAGCCAACCGCTGCTACTTTGTGAGGCTCAGAGGCACCCGAGTGCACCCAGTCGTAGTGGTGGGTGGGGTTGAGGGGGGCTTATGTCATCACCAAAATGTAGAGCAGTATGTGCAACCAAAAGTAAGCGAGCCTGAATACACAAAAAAATAAACCGTTTCTTATCTCTGTCCTCATACCCAGGAGAGGTTTTTTTGTCCATTACATGACACATTTGTGGGAATTAAAACACGCTTGTGCCAAAGTAGGCTCGTCCAACAAGGATGTCACGTTTGTTAAGATTGAGAGGTAATTAAATCCTCATTGATTAATTCTCGGAAACTGAATTGTCCTCTTAAAATTGTTCCTTGAGGGGCAGTAGCAGCAAAGCAAAACACACACATGAATAACAACCACGTTTCCTCTCTTAACTGCATGAGGTGTAAATTGTATGTGAAATGCACAGATGGTGGAGGCTGGGCAGTTTGCTTATCAAAAAACATTCAGGTCCAGGTCAAGCTTTTTGAAGACATCAGCAAGAGAAAATTTGGACTCACTGATAGTGCCACTCGCTATTAGTATATGCAGACAATCAATGTTGTTGACAAAGTACCGTCTAAGTTATCTTTAAGAATTTGGATTATTTGTATTCTCCCATGACGTTGTGTCCACAAAGTAGCCACCCGTAATTAATTTTATGCCGGTGGTGGAACATATGGCTGCTTGGTGATCGGCAGCAACTAAAAACCTGCTTGGCCTTCGTCTTTTTTTTTTTTTTTTCTGCATGCTTGAACAGTATGAAAAAATGTGCCGGCAGGTGATTGGATAGAAAATATGTTGCTTCATTAGGTTCTCTTTCCGCCATACTGAACAAAATATGCTGCCCGGGCTTCTACCTAATCGAAGCCAATTAGCTTCCTTGTGTGCCGCCTGGCTGTTGATAACTCCTTCAGCACATTTACATGAATAGGTGGCTCAGGAAATTCTCAATCGCTCCTCTGCTCAAAGATGGTGGAATAAATAACATTGTGTATTTGCTGCATTCACTGGCGCATTGTTTTATTCTTTACTGTGCAAACAACAAGCACAAGGCTAATTATGTCATAATGATGTTGGCGTGTCGCCCATGTTCGACCCTAGATTGTGTTTACCTTAATAAAAATAAGTGTTATAGAAGATGGATGGGTGGGATTATATTGTTTACTATGCAAGCAAGTAGTTTTTGACTAAAAAACAAATGCACGCTCGATTGAAACTTTCTATTTCATTATTTGAATAATTTTAATCTGTTGTTTAACTGGCAAAATATACCAAACCTCTCGGGCATAGTCATCTCCGTTGACTAGAAGAGGCTGTGTGGTAAATGTTTTCATTTGTAGCTCTTTGTTTTATGTTATTATGTTCAAATTATGAATGAACCTCCACCATGAAAATAAAACGACTCAACGCCATCGACTTTTCTTATTTTCATCTAAACCAAGATTAATTGTGTGCAGAGATTTTTATTAGACACGCATTTAACTGGTGGCAGAGTTCATTGTCTGCCCATGAATATTTAACATTTAATCAGCATTTCTCATTCAACAAATCTGACATTTTATGGACTATGAAATATGTTCTCCCCACGTGTCTGCTATGTATGCAGCACGACACTTTCTGGTGCGGTTGGCTCTTGTGTCAACGTGGCTATCAGGAATAAAATAATAAATCTGCCCTTGCTCCTGTAAGGCGGAGGTATTGGTAAATGTCAGCGTGAGTGTCTTATCCGGCGCTGCAAATGTCACCTCAGCTGTGTCACTAAGATCAACCGCAAGCCACAACAGTTGATGAAAACCTCAATGCGGTGACATACTGCTGCTACTGGGTGAACCTTCTTGCACCGCTTCTAATTGAAAACAATAGTTGCACTTGCATAGTCTAATGAGATCCAGCACAGGAGATGTAGCAAATATTTGCCTTTACAAAGACTATCATTTTTACAGAACAATGATCATTACAGTTTTTAATATTTCGGTTAACTATGATGCTAACATCTCATGTATGGCAAACAAACTTGAAATTTTCTCAGCTAACAATAAACCGCCGATATTGTGACTGTTCTGTGCCACATTTCATATGTGCCATGACACAGACGCACGCAGGCACAGGGATTGCATGAAATGCTCCAATTGAGGATTTTGAGGTCAATAGTGTGAAAGTGACTTTTTCTCCACGCCATTTATTTCCCCCCCTTTCTCATCACCCCCGTAATGCCCTCCCGTTGATGCATGATGAATTGCAATCAGCCCTCATCCTGGATAGCTCATCAACATTTTCATTGACTCGCTAAAGACCTTCTCATTCGTCTGCACTCAACAAGACAGCGATTCAGCCAAACCACTTCAGTTGATGTCTGAACAACTGCCGGAGTGTGAAATAATCTTCATTGTGCTAGTTGGATGTGTGCCTTCAAAACACCTGCACCCCTCTGTTAGAAAAAAAAAAAAAGACTCTCAGGTGGGTAAATATAGGAACAATTCAAAGAAATGGAAGGGAGTTTTTTTTAAAGGTGCTCAGTGACAGGACGTATTGACGGGTCTGGAGATAAATGCATGCGTCACAATGCTAATCTTGACTTCACCTCGCGTCGGTAATCTCCATAAATGCAGACCTTGTGCGTAATGGACCCAGAAAAGACACTGGTGGCCATGAGCCGGTGCGGCATCATTTCGTGGGTGACTACGAACGCGGACAGCAGCTATGTTGGGTCTGATATTCTCTTGACTTCGCGGTATGGTGCCTGAGGGAAAACTCAAGTTTTTATTGAATGTCATACACTCACTGGATATTTTATGAATTTACTATGAAGTGAGAGCGTTATATTCTTATAGAAATCTGACGTTACAAGAATGCGCTGGTTTTTTTTACTGCTGTCGTCGTGATTCAAAAATGTGTCATAGTTGATTGATTACAAAGGGTGACATTTTTCTTCCCAAATCACAATGAATGTCCATTACTCATCTTTTTTAGTCATATAAATTTGCCTGTTGTCAAAGCAAAAAAAAAAATCACAATTAAAGACCCAAAAAATCAGGAAAAGGAAATAAAAGGGGGGCCTAGAACTAACCCTTGAAGAAATCAAAGGTGCTTGTGCATGCTACAGTATATCAACCACAATAAATTTTTAAAAAATCAAGTGTTCTTGAGCCCAAAGTCAGACAAACGGACACTCAATCAAAGAACATCTGTATTCATCAAGAGACAATATTATGTATTCAATTGTTTTCCCAAATGCTCACATACCCTGAAAATCAAACATGTCAGATGACCACCATGCAGCCATCCATGTATGTAAAACATCCTATGGATTGCGGCGATGTGCTTGGCATGCCAGCAACACACCTTTAAATGACTTGTAGTGCTGCGATTGACAGGCAGCTGTACAGAATGCATCCCAGCCCTTGTTAAAGATGGCGGTCGAGTAAAGAACCAGTGAGACAGGTCTGAGAAGGGCATCGGTAATCTCAACAGCATGTTTAGCAAACTGTTTGTAAACAGACACTCCTAATGAAGATTCTTCATTTTGTGCAGTGACACACCCACACACACACACACACTTCATCAGTAAACAATTAAGAAGGGTCAGTTAAAGAGGTGGATAAAAATAGCATGAATTGTTTGATGAGGTGGCTGAGCTATGGAAGGTGCTTTATTTAGTCTCTTTTCTATCACAAGACGGCATAAACTACTGAAAAATATTGGAATGCAGTTTAGTGATGTAAATAATCAGTGAAACAATATTCCTTTCAGAAATTATACTAATGTGATTTTAAAGATGTTTTACTCCTGTACAGTGTAACCAAAAATTTGAGAAAGCGCTTAGTACAATTCACACTGTCGATCAAGATGTAACCATGCTATTGTACTGGGTTGCGCAATGGTTACATGCTGTGGCTGGTCACTGTAAACCACAGGTGTCAAAGTCAAGGCCCGGGGGCCAAATCCAGCTCGTTACATCACTTCATGTGGCCCGTGAAATAAAATCGTCTGTCAACTTCCAGGGCTCTCACTAAAATAACATTTTAGCAGTAACGATAATTGAACAAATTAAACTTTTATTCTTGACATTTGATTTCAAAGCTGGTCAAATAAGTTTGATACTATAAGTAACTACCATTACATGAACTGAATGGTTGACAGTGTTAACGTCACAGTGCCACGTCTTCTCCATTAAAAAAAAAAAAAAAAAAATCTGATCAACTTCAGTGTGTTTTCTCACCTTTTGGCTGCACGCCGCGAGGTGTGAGCAGCATGGAGATGTTGCCGCAACTCCGGTTTGAAGCGTTGGCGCTCCCGCCCTGCGCCAAAAAAACGCGCAACATTGCACACTCGCCGAACGTCTCGTTTAGCCCTAACAAATCCATACTTCTTCAATCAACTTGCATGTATTGGTGAAAAGTTATATGCCCTCAAATTCTAAATTGATGCCGCGCGCACTTGCATCCATGCCGTAGTTCTTGGCAAGTTCTCAATTGCATGGAGGAGAAAGTAGCTTTTCTTTACAGCTGCTTTTAGGTGCGCGTTGAAAAGGAAAGGGGGAGCCTTGCAAACTGCTACGATGTCATCTCATCGAGTGAATCTCACGGAGGGTGAGAGACGTATTACACTTATAGAGAGAGAGAGAGAGAGAGAGAGAGAGACGTGGGAGGGTGAGAGACGTAGGAGCGTGAGACGTAGGAGGGTGAGAGACGTAGGACACAGAGAGAGAGAGAGAGAGAGGGGCCGCATATTCCCACGTGGTAATTTCACGACAGCCTTCTAGTTGAGGATCCATATATTTTCTCAAGATAGAGCGCCCCATAAAAGGAAAAGCATTGCCATAAGTTATGATAATTGATGGCTATGCATGTTAAATCACTCCAGATGCTCCAGTCAGTGTCTGTTGGGCCGTTTGGCTATAAGTGACTGTTGTAGTATTAAATGCATTTTATTGCCCTCATGCGGCCACAGTCGGTAACTGCTTCTCTTTTTAGAAGTAGGAGTTTCCTTTCAGTAAGGAGTAGCATGCTGGAAAGAAAGAGAAATCAGATTTATTGATTGTTATTGCACATATCACAAGTACAGAGTAATATGAAATTTAATTTATAATTTGCACCCTTCCAAGAAAAATCTAAAGGCAGTGATGGGTCGTCAGTACCAAGGATGGGGGGGAGAAAAAAAAAAAACACCTAAAAAAATAACGTGACCCCTCTTCTTCCTTTGAACGGTCAATATGAGAGTTGCATACAGTATAAGCATTACCAGCAGGTGGGGGTCAATTACACAATCACTTGCTTCAGTCTGTCCAGTTTCATCGGCAGGATATGAACAAATGTACATACTGGCCCTGACCTCACTGAGCCTCTGTGCTGTTGTGATATAACACCATTAATGTCGCTGTGCTTCCTGTTTTGGGGATGCATGCTCATGCAATCTTATTGACCGGACAAAAATGCAATCTGTTTTCTACCTTGATTATTGACGTATCGATTCTGCATGAATCTTGTAGTTGCGGTTCTAAAGTTAGTATGACTTAATGGACTGTCTCCGCACATTTGGGTGGCCAATGTGTTGTGTTTTTCGAGCAAAACAGGGGAGCATCTGGTTGGCCTGAATTTTTTTTTTAATGACAGGAAAAGTGGTGAGGGAGGAGGCCCATTATGCACCTCTAATCGTTTTTTTCTCCTGTGCTTAATTGGCTGTCTCGGCTAGGTCATGTGTCAAGCCACTTAGCCCAGATAAACAAGTCATGGGAGGATGCCAATCTGGATGAGGACTGAGATTAGTGCTTCCCCGTCGCGGTTGGTAATTACAAAACACGTTGATTACCACTGATGAAGACAGGTTGGAGTAAATCAATTCTAGTGTGGCATTTTGCAACTGGCATGTTTGCAATTATTTGTTTGGAGCACTGCTGCTACAGTCACCATCACGGAAAAGCATCCATTACCTGGCCGTGGAATTTCAAGACTAATGGAGGCAGTGTGAGGCAGAGCTCAAGAGTATTTGGGGGTCCCCTTGCACTTATGGCAGGAATTTCCAAACTGCTCTGGGGCTCAACACTGCAGTGTCAGGCAGATTCATATAAAAAATGGACTTGAGTGTTAGAATTAGTCGTTCAGCAGCTATGCATACTTGTCAAAAGTACAATCATCACGCAAAAATGCTCTGCTATACAGGAATTGAAAAAAAAACGTTTTTTTTTTAATTTCATATGTACAGTGTTCAGTAGGTTATATACCGTATGCGTGGCCCTGACGTGCAATTTAAAAAAAAATAATTAAAACAATATTACTCGCGAGGACACGACAAGCCAAATGATGTAAACTTCCGGGGTTTAATCTACTAGGTATCCACGCGCCTCTGCGCCTCTGCTCTTTCCATCGCCTTTCTAAATGAAACTTTTTTAATTTTCACCCTTAAACGGAAGATTAATAACAATGTCTGATATAGACTCTGACGAGTTTGACGATGAACGCAATAAACTCGGGGTAAGAACTAGGATTTGTCTGTCGCTCGACTGTTTTGTTTTGTTGGTAACCTTGGTGACGGGAGTGAATCGGCAATCGTGCAAATTTCATAATTTTGTTATATTTTATCATTTGTTCCAGGAATATGAAGGTGACAGAAATGAGGCCGGAGAACGACATGGGATGGGTAAAGCTGTTCTCCCGAAAGGAGATGTTTATCAAGGACGCTATGAACGTGGTAAAAGGCATGGCAAGGTAATAATAATTATCAAACGCTATCATCAAGTATATAGAAAATAAATTGATTTTGCAAACACGTGACCTTTATGTTTGGATGATGACTAAGAAGACAAACAGAACATTTAACTACAATTTTACCTTCGCATTGAAAATTTGAATTTTTAATCAAAGTTGCTCTCCATGTTTTCTTCTAATAGGGCACTTACCGTTTTGTCAACGGAGCGAGATATGTTGGAGACTACCATCAGAACATGAAACATGGACAAGGCATCTTCTATTACCCGGATGGATCCAAATATGAAGGTATGTCAACAAAATCAAACCATATGTGCCAGTGACTGTAAGTAAGAAATAGTTTAAATCATCTGCTAATCTCACAGGCTCATGGACCGAGGATTTGAGACAGGGCCATGGTGTTTACACATATTCCAACGGGGACACGTATGTTGGAGAGTGGCTCAATCACATGAGGTATTTCTTCTGTTTGGGGATAAATCAACGTAAATCATGGCAACAGTGGTCCAATCAGGTCTCATGTAAAATGTAGGTCAGTGTTTTGGTATGAGAAATAAATTCCTGATATGTTTTGTATAAAGGCACGGTGAGGGTACATATCGTTACCATGACACTGGCTCAGTGTACACTGGGATGTGGGCCAATGGCAAGATCGAGTCTGTCGGAGAGTTCATCCACGCCAACCACAGATACTGCAGTAACTTTGTCAACAATAATGTGAGTTCTGTTTTATGTCAATAATCGAATATTCATTACGTGAGGTTACAAGCTAAAATCACATGTAACACTGAACTGTCGTAAAGTAATGCTCACTTTTGAGTGAAACAGTCCATAAAATATATTGACTTGGTGCATGGTCACCACAAAAGAAATATTATTGGTAATTTGTCAAATTAGCTATAATTAAATCCTTGTTGTTGTTTTGTAGCCATCTGGTCCAGGAAAGTACGTGTTTGACATCGGCTGTGAGCAGCATGGGGAATATCATCAAATGGAGCAGGTAAGAGCGTCTTTAGAAGTAAATACAACAGCAAGAACAGGAAACATTTGTAAATATCTTTGTGATCCTCCCTCCACAGGACAGGGCCGAAGGAGAGTGGGGCGAGCCGGGCTCCACGACTCTTCTCAAGTGGTTCCCAAAATGCATCACAGGCCTCACGTCGGAAGAGGCTGACGGCGAGGTCACGGGCGAGGCTGAGGGCGAGGCTAAGGGCGAGGTCGACCCCAAGGCAGAAGCCAAGGTCGAGACCAAAGTCGAGGCCAAGGCTGAGAGCGAGGCTTCCCCCGAAGCGCCATCCGATGCTCCATCCGAAGCTCCATCCGAAGCTCCACCCGAAGCATAGCCAACAATCACTTTCCTACACGCTCGAAATTGAAAGAATTGATATTAACTACAGTACATTACACACACTCAAATCCTCCTCGGCCATGGGGAAACTTCGACCTTGAGCTTTGGTACCTATGTTACATTTATACGAAAATGTCAAAATTGTTTAGTGCCATCATGCAATAGAAACTTGTTTACAGGCCTGAGCTGAGTTTGTCTCACCTTTGTCCATCCCAACTAGCTGAAGTGACTTACTCACAGTTAAAGAATGTTGTGATCATAAATCTACCAGGAAAACCATGCTAATTAACATCTTGTCAAATAATACCACATGTTAATTTGACAATTGACTGATTGCTATGTATCACTGCCTAATGATTCTAATGATTATGCTCATTTATTTAACCACTGGGCTATTTATTATACTCCCAGGTAACAGTTTGAACCGTTTCCAGGAACAACAAGGTGTTTCCACGAGCGTATAGCTTGTACTTGACGTTTGCATTTTTGCAACCTGCGTCACAATCCCAAAGACAACTTTTATGGATCCAGCCTTCTCTCCAAGAACAGATGACAAGGAGGACACTCCTACCTACCACTGTTAAATAGCTCAACCTTTAGGTCCACCTTTGGCCCATCAAAGTTCCTTCGGAGTACATGGAAGAGGACGTGGAGGGGGTATGCACGACGAATAACTCAGCAGCGACAGGTTAGCTCTTACTCTTGGAACGGTGACCGAGCAAAGACGTCAATTGGTAAGTTGCCCATATCTTGTGACAGTTGTTGAAAGTGTGTTCATTTTCAGGTGCTGTCAGATTTTGTTAAAAAGCTCAACTGATCCAATATTTGCAAGGTTTGTTTTTACTTAGGCTAGCCATTAGATCATTCAATTTTTTGAAATTAAAATATGGAGACAGAATTTTAACCCTTTGTTGATCATCTCATCGCTGTCCAGTAAAAAGCACGTATCCAATTGTTGGGATGGTTAATTTCATAAATGCATTCTGTGGGTGAAATTTGATCAAATCTAAAATTTATATATTTTGTATATAGCCTCTCGCCAAGCTGGAAATTATTGACTGTATATACTCAGTTTTATCTTATATTTATTGCGTTAAATTCGACTGGGGGAAAAAACTGTTGTTTTTTTATTCAACAATGTTACACTAAAATTGAAAGAAATGTGAAAAGCATTTCCCAGGTATTTTCTATCACGTGTTCTTCGGGATCTGCTGATAGTGATAAACCATTGACAGGCACGTGCCCGTCAACGAGCGCAACCGCACGTATTGCCATCCTAATAACATCAGATGTATGCAAAAACATGGATGACAGTGGCAATATAGTTCAAAGTGCAATTTGTCTTTTCAACCTGAGTCATCACTGAGGAAAGCGATTAACCATTAACTGCCACTTTAAAACTCGCATGCAACATTAACTTTTTATCTCAACCTCTTTAACCTCGGAATACCTTGCTGTCCAATGACAACGACGTTTAAACCTTCTGGAATCTCATTCTACTGTGCATGTGTGACAGGACATGGCTGGGTACAAGCCAAAGGTGATTTCTCTGACCAAGAGACCGGGTCAAACCTTTGGCTTCTACTTAAGGATAGAGCACGATGAGGAGGGTCACCTGATCCGCAGCCTGGAGATGGGAGGTCCAGCTGAGCTGTCGGGCATGAAAGATGGGGACCGTGTCCTCCGAGTGAATGGCAAATTCGTCGATGGGCTTTCGCATTCTGAGGTAAACGAGCCTGCGGTATCGTATGTAATTTGGGAAATTCCGATCGCGTACACCTTTTCTTTATGGAATCAGGTGGTGGAGTTGGTGAGGAGCAGCGGGGCCACAGTCACCTTTCACACTCTGGACGAAGCTTCTTACAAGCAGGCCAAGACGCAGGGGGTCAACCTGGGTGAGCCTCACCGCACCCCAGCGGTCAACGGTACCAGCCAGCACGCCCCGAAACCGAGGCTCTGCTACCTGGTCAAGTCCGGCTCGGGCTATGGCTTCTCTCTTCGTTCAGTTAAAGGTGACATCAGGAAACTCACCAGCCACAACCTTACTTAGTTCACAGCATTGCACAAAAAATACCACATCAAGCCCCAGCTATATGTTTTGAATACAATTCTACTTGAAGCCGAAAACACCCTGCTAGCTAACAAACACAAATATAATGTACCGCAACAACTGGTTCATGAAACATATATGAAGCTTCATTTTCCTATCACTAGTACTAGTATTATTAGTATTAGAGACATTGCAGATGCACACATCTCCATAATGTCTCTTATACCATATTCAGGTGAGCAGGGTGTGTTTGTGTCGGAGGTGGTGCCTGGCAGCGTGGCGGACCGGGCTGGCGTCAAACTCAACGATCGCTTGGTGGAAGTGAACGGCGAGAATATCGAGTTGTACAAGCACGAGCAAGTGGTGGACAAGGTCAAGAGAGCGGGCGAGAGCCTCATGTTTCTACTGGTGGACGACGAGACTGATCGGTACTTCCGCAACATGAACATGAAGGTCACCTCTCACTTGGCCACGACCGTGTGCCTCCCTCACGAGCCTCGCATTGTCAACTTGACTAAAGCACCCGGCGGATACGGCTTCTTGCTCAAGGAGGAGGCCTACATGAGTGGTACTGAAGGTTATGTTCTCCCGTCGCCATGGAAATGACTGTTCACTGACCGTGAACTTGCTTTTGTGTGCAGGACATGTAATCACAGAAATTGACAGAGGCAGTCCAGCGGAGGGAGGAGGTCTCAAGGACATGGACAGGTTGGTGGCTGTAAACGGAGAGCACATGGACATGAGATCCCACGAGCAAGTGGTGGACGCCATCGGGCAGAGCGGCAACAAATGCTGCCTGCTCGTGGTGGACAAGGACACTGACCTCATGTATGCTCAGGTGAGGTCACCCTCTGTCACACTATTAGGTACACCTGCACGAACGATTTAATTTATGTCATAGTACCTCCTAACCTTGGTGTAGCACTGTTCTCGTGGTATATAAAAGACTGGTATAATAGTTTTAATATTTTTCCAACTTGGTTAAAAACAAAACACATCAGTGTGTATTTTAAAATAATTCAACATATTTAAGTTATATTTTTATTTGGTTAAAAAAATCCTAATCATCCATCCTTCCATGGTTTAAATGTTTATTATTATTATTATTATTATTATTATCATCAATCAATGAACTATGTACAGATCTTAATGGCAGCGACTCTAGTTTCTTTATGGGCCAGTGTGCTGTATGTACATATCATTGATGTCATGTATTTGTGTGTGCCCGCCCAGGGTAAAGTGTCACCTATGCTGTTCTGGGAGGAGAAGAAGGACTCTCTTTCTCCACCCAGTTACTCTGAAGCTATCACCTTCCCCGCCCCGCTTAAGCCACCCACACCCGCTCAGGAGTGGAAGAAGAAGGAAGAAATAGAGCTTAAACCTAAATTGTGTAAAATGGAGAAGACGGCTGCCGGATTTGGTTTTCATCTCAACGGCATCCAGGGTGTATTGGGACAGTACATTAAAGATGTAAGACAATTACAAGAAAAGTAAACGGGTATGTTTTGAGTGACATAATCAAAGGACATTCGTCTCAGGTGGTGAAAGGCGGCGCCGCCGACCTGGCCGGTTTGGAGGATGACGACATTGTGGTGGAGGTCAACGGGAAGAATGTGGAGCAATGCACACACGAGGAGGTGGTGGACATAATCCGCGGCACAGGCAACAGGCTGGAGATGCTGGTGGCCACCAAGAACGTCTACGTACAGCTCAATGCCAGAGGGACGCCCATCACGCGTCAGCTGCTCGGCGAGACGTCGCAAGCACAAGTCCACAGTGAAGATCAGGAGACTCCACCAGTTAAAGAGAGGGTGAGCAACTTTTCAGAACTCCATTTTAGAAACCTGTACCATCATGAAGATGAAGGAGCCTAAGAAAACATTAATCATTGCTTTCAATCAACGTTAGCGTAGAAATAGCTAAATGGGTGATTCCAATCAATCAGCCACACTAGATATTGATTTGCTCTAAATATTTCTCTATTTGCAGACCTCTTCTGTGTCTTCATCTTCATCTTGTCAGAGTACGGATGAGAGACTTTGAGAAACGACATATTAAATGTTCTTTTTTCCTAACAATCCTTGTCAGTGATTACAAAAAAAAACATTTATCGTCACCAGTACTACAATTTTTCACATGACATGTTTACATGTTAAATTTAACTAATTTCAGCAGGTGTTTTTTTTTGCAAACACCAATTCCAAGGAAATTCAGATGTGTAAAATGTAAATAAAACCCATATAATGATTCACAAATCCGTTTTAACCTATATGTAATTTCATACACAACTGCACTCATTACATAAGGTTCAAATGTTAATGTTTTGGGGGCTTTGGTCATGTGATATAGTCTTTCTAGATTCCTTCCTACAGATATTTAAGTTCTCATAATTGTCTCAAAATTGTTTGCATTCTTGAAAAAAAAGTGGGCCGAACGTTAAAAATACGGAGTTTGAGAAAACAACAATTCCCAAATACTGCTGCCTTTATTGAATCCTTTACAAATGCATGGTGAAATAAAAGAAAGTTATGAACAATTAAAAAAAGAAGCAGCTTCAGTGTTAAGACTAAAAAAATAATTAAAAAGTAGCACACAAAACATACATTTCAGCAAAGAACAAATAGAATCCTTTTATTCCGCACTCTGTATTTAAGGGTCCGCTTCTCAAATTCCTGATTCAGGAACATGCGGCTGGAACCATTCCAATGGTACAAAGGTTGGTGAGGCGGGGCGGGGTGCGTCACAGTGCCATGTGCTTCTCGGGTGCTTGCTTGTGGGCCAGATAGAGGAAGAGGATGCTGGACAGGGCGCTGACCAGGAAGATGACATCAAACCAGCGGTGGTAGAAGTTGAACTGCAGCTCTCCCAGAACTTCCGTGACGATGGAGCGGTACTCCAGCGGCATGCTCATGCGCATCAGTAACACCGACGACACAAAGTACATGCCCTGACACACACACACACACACACACACACATTAGATCATTGCTGTGCTCTGAAAGACAAGGCGAGTCAAAGGAACTCACCATGATCTGAGCAAGGACCAGGACAATGACGTTGGAAGATTTGCTGCTGGATATCGCGTAGAAGAACTACAAGGAAGAAAAACACTAGTTGTTTGTACAAAGACCTCCAGGTGCCATACTCCATTTACTACCCACAGGCCGTAGCTTGCCCACCCTCCGCTTTAAACGTGTCACCCAGTGTACCTTTGTGAGGGTGATGAGTAAACCTCGTATGGACGTGACGATGATAATGCCTACCAAGATGAAGGAGATGTGCTGGGACCAAAACTTCACCTAAGAGCGAAACATCATCACATTTATAGAAACCCATGAAATCCATCTTTAAATATCAAATAACATGCAAGAGTAAAATTAATATCTTACATCAAACTGGATGCCCAAGTAATTGACGGTTATTTCAATGCCCCTGGTCACTGGATCTGTCTTCCCCACGCGATCAAACACAATGTTGATTGTGGCCTATGATGGATCCACAAGCATGTTTCAGCCACATCTTGCACAATTCAAAATAGTATGACAGACAGCTCACCATAAAGATTTTCCACACACAATAGATGGAAAAGAAGTAGCCAAGAAAGTTGAAGTATTTGCCCTGAAATGTCTTGGAGTACTCAATGCGCTCCTGTAAAGATGAGAATAGGTGTGGTACAATTCATCGAATAATAATGAAAAAAAAAAAGAAAAAGTTGGCGCAAACTGCCTCAAACCTTCATGTCACAGTGATCATTTATCTACTCTGTGTAGAAATATGTTGACTGACTCGGTACCTTGGTGCCTTGCAGGTCCACGGTCTCGAGAAAAAGCTGTCGACTGAGCTCCTCCAGAGCGTCAACCTCCTGCTGGATGAGAGATAGGTCTGCTCGGAAGAAGAAGAGACGTTTAAGTCATGCGATCACGCATGGTGTTTTGCCGGTAAGTAATTCAAATGGAGGGTACTTTCGGTGCCTGTTTGCGGCGAGGTGACGCTCTTGATCATGCCCCACAAACCCGTCTGCTTGTTCTGGTCTTCCCCGCGTTGGTACATTTGTCTTCGCGTCATGGCGATGCTGCACATCACATTCGTTTAATTCAAAGCATTTGTTTCATCATTTCAAAAAATAAAAGCTACATGTATGTTACCGTTTTTTCTTGCTGACAATCATGTCCATAGTTTGAAGCAACCGCCTCTCTAAAGCAAGGATGTCACTGTCTGTCACATTCCTGTAAATAAGAGCAGGCAAATCAATGTTGTTGTTTTAACACAAATATAACTTTAAATAAATAAATACTTGGGGAAAAAAATAACACTATAATATAAATATTGCCACTTTTTGTATAAAACACTAACAAATCGTATGTCTGTCTGCGTGTCATATTCATAGACGGTGCCTCAACATCTTGGACCCACCTGAGGAAATAGGACATGTACGTGTAGGGACAGTTGACGGCACCAAAGCCAGACAGGAGAGCCATGAGGGTGACTCCTATCACGCCAACACGACTGATGAGCTGCTCAATGGACAGAATGCCTAAAGAACACATAACACAATTACATATATTTTATGTGGCAGGTGACAGCATGCTGACTTACCATGTTTTGGGCTGAGGATGGGAAAAGGGTCGCCCAGCTTCCAGAAGAAATACATAAAGGTAAACCACACCATGCACGCAAACAGCAATCTCTGTCTGTGCACTGCAACAAAAACAACTTGTGTTGTATACAATATGAGCACATCAATCAAACCGATTTGGCGAGTGCACTTACACAGGCGGATGTTGCTAACCACAAAGTAGCCAATGTAGAAAGGCACCACAAAGATGAGAACCAGCAAAATCACATAAAGATTCAGCTTCCAGTGGAAGTATCTGGAACTTGAAGAACAGACACAACGTCACTTTAAATACATCAGTCATTTGAGAAGCATGCACATTAGGGTTCATTGAAGACTCTAAATTGTCCATAGGTGTGAATGTGAGTTTGAATAGCGACAGAAAATGGATGGATTTGAGAGAAAAACATAGTTCTTACCTACTACTTAAGGCACCCAGAATCTCAAAAATGATGAGCTCAAACATGGTACAAGAAAAAGCAAAGGTGACAGAGAAGACCACCTGCACCACATACTGACGCACCTACCAATGCATGCAAATATAATTAGAATAACAATGTAATTATGAACGCATTGTACTGTGAATAAGACTTTACCTCATAGTCTTTGAAAAGCTTCCGCATGAAAAACAGCCAGCCAAATCCAAAAAACAACACCTTCAAAGGTAAGAGACAAAATACTGTTAAATCCAAATACTGTACATGATTAAACTTATAAAACTAAAATACTTTAAAACCGGAATAGACGTGTTCTTACTCTGTGATTTAATATTACGGAACACGTTAATGAAAATATAGAAAGTTTAACAGACTACAAGACGTTTTATTAATTATATTTTTACAGTTAATCCTGTTGAGTCACGTAACCCGTTGCAACAAGTCGCATGAAAAATGGAGATAGTATAGTTACATATTTTTTTCTTTAGAAATATCAATTAAAATAAAAATAATATTGCCATTAGAGTGTACCTGAGATGTGAACATAATCACGGAATCCACCAAAAACGACATGACGTTACGTTACTTCCGTCAATGCACTAAATAATCGATGTGCATCTGTAGGAGACGCTTTTTAGATCAAGCTGGTAAATAAAGCGACAACTAGCCTTAAACGATAAACATTTAGTTTACTCATAATGGACGAGATGTTGTGAGTGTGTCAAGTTACAAGGGTCGTCTATAAAGTGCGTCAGCATGACAGCTCCGCGGCGGACTTCCGTCGCCTATCTATGACGTAATAAGACGTTTTCGACATTTTTCAATGCCCTAATCTTTTCACATTTGTAATTGGTATGTTCAGCAGAAATTGGTTTGAACTTATTTACGATTTCGTTTAAATAAAATGCGATGCAAGCTTCTTTCCACATCACCGTCTATTAGCATCTGTTGCGCGTGTAGGGTAGCCATAGTGGAACGATGCAACTTTAGGTAACGTAGTACAGTACAGTAAAATACCAGGAGGACGAGTAGCTCCCTTTATTTGCTTTAGCTGCAACGCTTTAATGAACCTAATCGTTGTCAGTGCATTTCATATTTAAATAATAAAGAAAAATAATATGTAAAACTATAGCCAACGAATGTGACGCATGACTTCAAACTTGGAATTTGGAATGACTTCAAATTGAATCAATCATCAAAAATCAGTCAACATAGTGTTTTGTACTCATGTGCTTGTTATCTAGGACAGAAAAAGGGTGGTGACATCATCATGACAATGTTGCATCACTGTGCCAAAGGCGTCCTTTTCCCTCTGGTGCATCACATTAAATGACAGGGAGTGATGTCATCTTTGCAGCTGCTAATTCCAGTGCAAATCCAAAATTTGGATTAGCACATTTTCCCCTGCTAGTTCAAACTGTTAAACGTGAGAAAGTCAAGATGCCCAAAAGGAAGGGAAAGAAGAAGGGCAAAGGCCCAGCGGATGACCCCAGTCTGCGCCCACAGATCATGAGAGACAAGCTGAAGAAGGAGAAAGCCTACACGGCAACAAACTCCATAAAGCTGAAGGACACCTATCGTCTCGACCTGCGCAGCAACCGCTGTGAACAGCTCAAGGAGGAGATAGCCGCCCTTCGGCGGACTTTTGAGCGGCGAGATCAGGACCTGAACCGCGCCATGGACAGGTTCGCATGTTGCGTGCAGGACGGTGAGCGTCTCTCGGCTCAGGTGTGGCGCGTGCACCGTGAACACGTTGAGCAACTGCGTGCCATGCAGGAGAAGCGGCTGAATTTCCTGCAGCAGCAGTGGGACATGGGTCAGGACGCTTTAGGCCACAGGCTGGAGGTACTGAGTGAAACAATGGCGACCTACTTCCTGCAGTCGCGTGTGGGTTTCGAAGACTCGGTGGTCCACTTGGAGCGTCACCACCAACAAGCCTTGGCCACCATCCACATGCTATACAGCGAGCCCATGGAGGCTCACTCTGTGTTTGAGAAGAGGAAGGCCTTCGAGGTGGAGGAGCTCTTCCTGGACCAGAACGTGAAGGTCCTCAAGAACCAGAAGGCCCAGAAGCGATACATCCAAGAGATGGAGAGTGTGGAGCGCATGGAGGCCAAGAAGAAAGTTTCCGTGATGACTTCTAAGAAGGGTGTGGCGCTCTACCATACCATCCTCGAGACGCAGTCCAGACTGGAGACCACCGAGAAGAGCAACGCTGACATGACGGCCAAGCTGACGGCGGTTCGGAACGACGCTAAGGCCAAGATCCACATGCTCCTCAACCAGATGGCTCGCAACCGCGTTCCCATTCAGATGATGATCAACGAGGTGAGCATGCACAGCAACGCCGCGGCCAACAGCTTGAGGTTGCTCATCGCCAGGGGGGTTCGGCTCCTGAAGGTGGCCGAGATGTGCCGCCATTTAGAGGCTCAGCAGACAGAGGAGCAAGTGGCCGACAAAGAAATCATTCCGGAATCAGAGACACCCACGGTGGAGCCATCGCCAATATACGAGTTCCCTGAGCTGATGAAGCGCTACAATTTCACGAAGCTCCACCAGGACGCCCTGAAGCGGCGCAACACAAACTTGCAGCGGGAGAACCAGCAACTACAGCTGCTTACACGGCAACGTCTCGAAGCCAAGACCATTAACCCGGACACCCACAACGGACCGTACAATCCCCTGCTGCTCAAGTTGGCCCCTGTCATGGAGAAGGACACCGCCAAGCAAGTGCGATGTGTCATTGAGGGAGTGAACGCCATCAGACTACTATCTATAAATGAGGAGTTTCATGACACACAAGCTGACAAAATATTTTCAGTCAGCCCCCTCCATTGAGGGAGTTATTATCCTGGCCCCCAAAATGAGTGACATTTATGTTATTGAAATCTGGTATTAGAGTATTTACAGCACTTACTGTCTTTAAACATATAAACTCATCTTAACACATAATTTAATGAGAGAGAGACAGAGAGCAACAGCAATTAATAGCACAAAAGTATTGTAAAGTGTAGTGTTCCCTAAAAGTAAACCAATTCTGTTTTCCCCAACTTAAAAACATTTCCCAGTATACAGTAATCATGCCCACGCTACCATATTTAGATAAAAACTGAAATGTGCAACAATAAAGTCTCACCCACGAGAGGGCGCTGTGAGTCCAACTCAACTGTACCAAGTTGTTCTCTCTCCTTCCACGTCTTAACCTCTGCGTGGGTCCACTTGACTGCAATCTGGAGCTTCACCCTTCTGCTGAACATTTGTGGTCACAATTGGAAACACACGTCGGAGCAAAAAGTCTCTTTCTTGCACTTACTGTTATGTTAGGAAATCACAGTGACATGTTGCTGAGGTAGAACATCCTCAAGCATCGTTTGGACATAAGAAGAGGTAAGTGTCTTGTTTTATCTTTCCTCCAGACAAATCCATTATTTTATTTTGTACAGCTTGGTTTTTTTTCTATTATTCCTAAAATGGATTGTTTTTCCAGTATTTTCAGTTTTATTGCGACGGTAATAATTGTATTTAGACACCTCATGTAAAATTTATGCCTCAGCTTCTCTCAATGGACAGCCTCAGTAATTACCAAATTAAAAATTCAAGTTGTTGAATCATAGTTTACTACCCAATTGGTAGCACGGTGGCAAGTGTGTGTGCCACATCTGTTGTTGGTAGAAATGGCACATAGAAGCATTAAAAGTTTGAATTATAAAGCATTTTTTTCCTCGTCAGATCTTCGTCCTCCCTGTTAAATGAGCAATGATGAAGATGATGATGATCCGGGCCTCCTGTAAAAAATGTCTACCAGTGTGCTTGCTCCTTCTGCTGGTGGCAACAATACAGGGTAAATATAGCCATCAAACGTAAAACTCACAATCCATAAATTCACACTTTTCTAAGGGTTATTTTAAGGTGCATATAGAGACATCTGGATATCGTAAAAAACTTATGTCGGTGAAGTTCCATTTGAAAGTGAAACTCGTATATGGACCGCAAACTACTCATGGTTTGGTTCATTATGGTGAATTTTGAGTTTTTGTTTGCTGTAAGCTAAATTCATCAAAAATATGTTTTAAAGAAATATTGAAATTTTTACTCTGAGTGTCTAACATAAATTCCACATTTTGAATTGAAGAATACTGACATATTCAAGATGATTTTTATGCATGTACTATATAGTCTTTTTTATTATTAAAAAAAGGATTACTATGGTCACTTTTTTTTTATAAAAAGAAAAAAAGACATGGTCTTTTTTTACCAAAAAAAAGCCTTACAATACGTTGTCATTTTTCCCCCCTACAAAAAGCCTGACAAAAAGCCCTATATCATATGTGTCCAAGGTAAAGTAACAGCACCGGAGCGAGTCCAGGCCAGCGTGGGCAAGCCGTTCACTTTAACGTGCGCACTCTCTAAGGACAGAGGCGACACTGTGCGGCAGGTGACATGGTTGGACATGACCAACCAGACACTGCTCAGCTACCAGCCGGGGAACAAGGAGAGTGTGAGCGGGCAGCAGTACGTGGAGCTCACTCCCTCTTCGAAGGACACCTCATCCGTCACCATCCAGAGAGTGAGCTTCAGGGACGAAGGATGCTACACGTGCATCTTTGACATGGTCCAAAGTGGTGCCAAACAAGGACGCACCTGCTTGACTGTCACTGGTAAGGAAATAATGGCTAATCAATTTCAAGTCACAAGATACTGTTTGTTGTTGACTAATCATTTGTAGTTGACGCTATGTAATGAAAAACAAGTCGACATCACTTCGTTGATCATTGATATTGTTTTCAATATAGTAAATAATGAGAACGTTTGTCTCCAAAAATCCGACCATACTGCAAAATCTGCGTAACATTGTGTAGCATTTTTTTTAAATTTTGCAAATCTGTCAACATTTGCATGTAATGTTTAATTTCCTCAATTATCCTTATCCTCAATTTGTGAACCTACCCCAGTTGACATTAGGCTGGATAATCGCAGGGCTTCTAATGTTCCATAATTTCTTGCATATGTTGGTTGGATTGAATTAAAACTCAACAGTGTTGGTTTTTAAAATCAAACGAAGCAATCTCAGAACTTTTCTTAGAGCCAGAAATCAAGTGCACGCCTGCAGTGTAAGTAATAAACACATGGAGGAAGCTTTTCTTTGAGGTCCGAAAGAGTTACGAGCACGGCGACAGGAAAGGATCTTCTCTATGGGAGTTCAAATACTCAATTTCAAAGCTGTTTGCATCTCCATGCGTTTTGTAATATCTCCTGCAAAGCTTGGCCGTGGCTAGTGAAAGCACATTCCTGTGAGCAAGAAAAATATGAAATCCGCCCATCCAAGATTCAGCTGAAGCATTTGAGAACATGCAGAACTTGTCCATATAGACTCGTTTGTAGTCATGTCACACACATATCATATGTCCAAGCTCTGTGGGGCTTCCAGATAAAAATATTTGAGCGATGGAAAACAATTCTGAGGTCCAGCTAGGTATGTTCATAAATCAGAACCGGGCTCAGTCCACTGAGCAGAAACAGCTGTGGCTCATTTGCTCTCTGTTTTGCGATCATATTTTCAAAATATTTGCGCTGTATCCGCTCCAGTGAGAGGAGGTCCCAAGAGCACGGCGGCCGACGGTAGACATGTTAAAATAATTCTAAGAGGGAGGTAATAAATAAACAGTCGGGTCAAAGTAGCACAAAAAGTCAGGGCGGAGGCAAAATAACAAAAACAGCATAACGATGTGCAAATGTGATAAAATTTGTGATAATGGAGACTTCTCAGCTGCTGATGCAATATTTTCCCTGGTGTGGGTCGACTTCAAAATGATGTTTTCCGAATGAAATCATGTATTTACTTACGTCTATTTAAAAGAATTGACTTTACACAACTCAGAAAAGAGTAAAGCCACTCACCCATTGAAGATGCAGACATACATTGAAGGAACACAAATACAATAATTCATTCTCATTTTTTAATTTGTATACATTTTTTGCAATAAATTCAATTATAATTCGTGACCCAAAAATACATGGTTCCCTCCTGTCTTCTGTTTACTGACCTCTCACCTTCCGCATCCTGCAGCATCAGTGATAGCCGACAGCAACAAGACAGCGCTGAGCGGGAAGACGGCCTCCCTGTCGTGCTCTTACGGCCTGCCCGAGAAGGTGCAGCAGGTCAGCTGGCGCTACGCCTCGGCGCCAGGGGGGCTTTCCTCGGAGGTGGCCTCCTACGCTAAGAGGAGTGACCCCATGATCGAGCCCGCGTACCAGGGAAGGGTGTGGCTCAGTACTTCCTTATCGGACAGCACGCTCACCATCCAACCTGTGGCCATCCAGGATGAAGGCTGCTACACCTGTCTGTACAGCACGCATGTGGACGGGCCAAAGAGCTCTACTGTGTGCCTCTCAACTTATGGTGAGCAAATGTGTTTTTGAGCCAAGCCACATAAAGACACACACACATATAAATGCTAACATTAGCTTAGTAGCCGGGTTAATTTTAACATTTGCAATATTTCAAATGTTCCAATCACCTCTTTCACACAGAGATCCTGCAAAAAAAAAAAACATGTTTGAGAATATGTGGTTGGGACTGCACAGTTAGAAATGACAAAATAAACACACAACTTGATGTTAAAAATGCCCAAAAATAAATACATGTCAATGTCATAGTGATTTGTATTGTTTTCTGTGGAACAGTGGTAGGCCTACTAGTTTGAAAATAGAACATTGCTATCCAATCTGTGCTCTGTGCATGTGGGTTGGTGGGTGGGGGTGATCCAAGAGCGAGCTCCCCTCTGACTTTGCAGGAGCATGTCTGGGACTTAAGACAGGAATGTTGATCTTGTCTTCCTGGCTCATTTTGTTGGAGCGCTTCGGAGCAAATGGTGTGGATGCCGTCCTGACGCATGACTGTTGTCAGTGTTGTGAGCACACAGTGGCCGGCTTGTGTGCTTTGTCTAAGCTTGGCTCTCTGGTTCCCACTCCCTCGCTCTCTACTTTCATAAACACATGTGCTTTTGTTTGAAACACGACAGTACAATACAGTAGGTGTTTCTATTTGTCAAGCGGTATTAGCATTGGGATTGTTCTCCTCCGTGAAACCTTCCCTCTCTTCAAGTGCTGCTATGGATAATGTGAAATCTCATTTAAGGGCATGCTGCCCATAAAGAGGAATAACTATGATTATATTATTAATGAGAATATTGTATAGTTAGTGGTTGTGTTTAATAATATAAATGTTATGTTAAATATTGTTTAAAAATACATAAAAAATAGTAAATAAAGAAAAAACAAAAACTGCACACATGCTAATCAGAACATTATTAAGGCTGAGGTGAACTTTCAATAAAATCCTGGCAAACTTCATAAAGTACAAATAACTGTGGCCAAACAACCCATTGCCGCCAACAAAAATGTTCCAGTCGACCGTTCCTCCTCGGTACAGCAAATTGAAACCAGACGAGATTCTCGTATGGATTTTCTGGAATTCACAAATCTGAACCTGTGCTGGAAGCTTGGAGCCCGTTAAGGTTCAGCGCTAAGATCAATCTTTCGTCTGTACAGCTGCAGAGCAAAATAAATATATTCAAAATGAACTCTGAAAGCTCATCTATAAAAATAATTGAAAATAAACTCGCCGATTATTTTCAATTAGGGATCATTTTGTTAAAGATTTTTGTTGTTGTTGTGGTTTAGTTGCTATGCATTTATCTGTCTTTCTTTTGTTTGGACCAGCGCTGCCCAAACCTCAGGTGAGCTACAAGACCACGTCGGCTGGCGTGATCGAGGCCAACTGCAGCGCCGTCTCGCGGCCCCCCGTGGAGATTGCGTGGAACGTGGAGCGGGACAATCGCACCATGGGCCCACCCGTTACCACGCAGTTGCTGCAGGATGACGGCACCACGCTAGTGGTTAGCACGCTGAACCTGCGCTCTGGTCTGCTCAAAGACGTGTCTGTCAAGTGTCTGGTGCACCACAAGGGCCTGGAGGCCCCCATTGCTGTGTCCATGAACACCAAAAGTTAGTCTGAATTCTTCTTCTAAACATTTTTTGTTTCTGAATCTGAATTATCTTTGTTCCCTGCTGTATTATGATGAGAAATTATATTGCTGTTTTAGCTGTAGCTTTTTGTCAGACTTCTCCGGTCCATCCCCCAAAGGCAACGTATCTGTGACAGCATTTTTTTTTGCATTTTTAAAAAAAAATTAGGGGTGGGTTTGCAGACCTCCTGCAATAGATTTTTTTGTAGACATTGACAAACCGTCACCCTTTTTTCAAACCTGATCACAATCTCAGCAAGAATTGTTTTTAAAAATATCTAACAACAAATACAAATAAGAATCCTCTATGGCTCCTACTGATTCAAAAGCGTCTGTCATGTCCTCGTAGTCGGAACGGCCCTGGCCATCCTCATCTCGGTGACCACAGTGGCAGCTCTGCTGGTGCTTGCTCTCTGCTTCTGCCTCTGGAAGTGCTTCCTGCGCAAAGAAGGTGACCTTAACTATCAGGCAGATGTTAACCACTCATCCACCATGTCACTTGATTTGAATTAACCAATATATTTTGAGACACCTCAATAGATTTAGCTGTGATTTGTTTTCAAAGTGACATCTGATGTTGACTCTGCTCATGTTTGTTTGCAGCTGACTGATGATGTGTCATCTCAGCATCGAGGACCGACATTCACACCTCCACAGGATGTCAATCACTATTTTAGGTTCGACGGCCTTACGACATTCATCTTTTACGTGTACATCGGACTCATTTTCAAACATTGAAAGGAAATCTTTTTGCTCACTTGCATTCGTGCACACTATCAACAATTAACTAAAGACAACATGTTATGTATTAAGAAGTATTTGATGAGAAATTAGAATTAAAACATGTATTTATTGGTATATAACAATTACGTACTGATTTTTTATTGCCTGAAACCTAAGAGTGATCTATTTAGCAGTCCAAAGTATAGTCTTGTAATTTGCATACAAAAATACTTCATATGTATACATTAAAGAAAATATGCACTGCCTTTAAGAAGATAAACAGTTACTGATTTTCTTGAAGTAAATATGTAGGACACACTTTTGTCATTGAATGGTGTTGATACCACACTGACTAGGAGCACTGTTATAGTCATTAGGATTATGTGATTTATTTTACAATGGGTCTTTAAATAAAGATAAGATCATGACATGAGCATTTTTATTGAAAGTGATTCAATATATACGTACTGTCTAGCTTAAATGATCTTGAGCTCAGCCTTTGTGCCCTTTACACTGAGTTCCCCCTCAAAAAAGAAGACGGAATTCCATTGTGAAGTGCAAAAGGTGGCAGCCAGATGGCATGCCTGCTTTCATTCTGAGTCTGAATGGAACGTATTGATTTTTGGAATTTTCTATTACATTATACTATATTATATATACACTTGGGACTTTGATTCTGAATGCGTGTGTGTGTGTGCGTGCATGACAGATAGCAAGTGAGATTTCTGGCAATGTGAGGTTATCGTCATCATGTAGTGAATAACAGGCTCTTTCACAATGTAGAGGTAGACACAGTGTTAGTCGTAAAACTAAGTATAATAATTTTTTAACAGCTGCAAGACTAATAAACTACTTGAGCCTCAAATATGATCTAAAGCTACCGTTCATGGCGTAGAGACTCGACATTCTATTTATTTAAAAAAAATAAAAATAAAGAAAGGAAAGGGAAATTATAGAGCCACTACGTTTTGGACAAACAGGTTTTACGTGACCCCAGGGAACATAGTATAGTGTAAGCGTAGGTAAGACTTTTGGCTTTAGGTTAACTCTTTAGTGTACCTCAAGCGGTGCGTGACCAAATGTGACACACTCTTGGCATTCAACGTGAGCTTATGTTCATTGATGAAGCTTTGATGAAACACTTATGGACTGCACTGATGGGATACATTACTTTCTGCCTCTGACATGTCAGCATGATCCCGATGTCTGCACATTTGCATGCTTTGTCCTTACTTGTCCTTTGTGCTCAAAGAAATACTAATGAGAATGAATGGAGACAATATGTGTTGTAATTGGTTCATGTTGTATAACGTGCCCCCACTTACACAGAGAGCTTTGTCTTCTGAGACAGGCGAAAAGACGTTCTGTGGGTTGTAACAGCGCCCTCTGGTGGATACATTAGATAGGTTGTATGTCTCGCAGGGGTGCCCAAACCTTTCCAACTCGCGAGCAACTTTTGAAATGACCAAGTCATAAAGATCTACTCACAAATATATATATATATATTATATATATATATATAAATGTATCCAAAATTAAAAACCATGTCACGAGTGTAGCAGAGTTAATGCTGATGACTTTGAGTTTAACTAGTCGCTTGAGCTGCTCCATTAAACGATATAGGGTGCGTATCTTCAATGTTATCCAAGCGAGGGTTTCATAGTGTAATGGTTAGTCCTGTGGACTCTCACCCCAGCAAACTTAGTTCAAATCTTGGCTGAACTAAAATATTTAAAATTATCATGGAAGAATTAGCAACTTGGGGTTAGGGCTTCACTTTCAGTTGAACTTTGATTATGATTTTTCCCTAATGAAGTGGCCTGTTATTATGAACACCAGAAAATGATAGTGTACTGAATGGAGTGTCCAAGTGACATCACAGATCAAACAGCCAATCAGAAAGTGGGGGTGAGGGCGGGTGTGGCACTTTTCACTTAAACCAGAGGGGGTCGACCTCCAGTCCTCGAGGAGCCACGTTCCAATATGTTTTCCAAGAGTGCCTCGTTAAGTGCACCTGCGTGAAAAGTTTTAGCTACTGCAGCACGTGAAAAGAGCTAAAACTTTTCACGCAGGTGCACTTAACGAGGGTAACTTGGAAAACATGTTGGATCGCGGCCCCGAGGACTACAGCTTGGCACCTGTGACCTTTGACCATGATATTTCCCTAATAAAGTGGCCTATTATTATGAACACCAGAAAATGACAGTGTACTGAATGGAGTGTCCAAGAGACGTCACAGATCAAACAGCCAATCAAAGTGGGGGTGAGGGCGGGTGTGGCACTTTTCACTTAAACCAGAGGGGGTCGACCTCCAGTCCTCGAGGGGCCGCGTTCCAATACGTTTTCCAAGAGTGCCTCGTTAAGTGCACCTGCGTGAAAAGTTTTAGCTACTGCAGCACGTGAAAAGAGCTAAAACTTTTCACGCAGGTGCACTTAACGAGGGTAACTTGGAAAACATGTTGGATCGCGGCCCCGAGGACTACAGCTTGGCACCTGTGACCTTTGACCATGATATTTCCCTAATAAAGTGGCCTGTTATTGGTACACTTGAAAATGGTGATGTACCTAATAGAATGTCCGAGTGACATCACAGGTCAAACAGCCAATCAGAAAGTGGGGGTGAGGGCGGGTGTGGCACTTTTCACTTTCATTTAAGCTTTGACCATGATTTTTTTATTATTTGATTTATGAAAAAAAAAAAAAAAAGGATCAGTGTGTGTAGGTGTGGGGGGGGGGGGGGGGGGTGATTTGTTGAACGATTTTAAGTGAACTGATTCTAAAGATTCAGTTCACTTAAAATAACTGGAATGCACACCACTATCATGCGATGTTTGGATGCTTTAAGGTAGGCAAGTTCTAACAGAGAAGAGTGCGCATGGAGTTCTTTTTTTTTTTTTTTTTTTTTTACACACATATGCTAGATAAAAATAAAGAAAAAGTGGCTCCAGACGTTTTTGGCCAATTTGTTTGTCACTTTCAATCTCAAACTATTTATAGTATTCAGGAATAAATAATGACCTCAAATGTAATGTGCATGTCACGAGTGTAATGCAGATGACTTCAACTAGTCTCTGGTCTATTCGGAGCTGCTCCCTTAAACTATATAGGGTACATATCTTCAATGCCATATAAGCGAGGTTTACACAGTGAGTGCCAAAAGTCCCAATGATCGTGAGCAGCAGGGGGGCCCCATTTCAACCCCTTACACTGAGTGCCAAGCAGGGAAGAAATGGGTATCATTGTTATAGTCACTAGTATGACTCGGCAGGGGTTTGAACCCACAACTCAGGGCGGACACTCTCCTCTTAGGCCACTGAGCTGGTAAACACTTGTATCATAGTATAACACTTAGTCGTTTTTAAATAACGTGTATACCTATATACGCCTAAATATTGTTATCCAATATATCTACTGCAATTTCACATTAGATTGCTGGTTTGAAATTTGCTTTTAATATTATTATTTTTAATAAACATTTATGTTAAAACGTGTCTGGCGTCTTATTCCTTGTTTTTATATTCGCCAATTAAAACATAAAAATCAGACATTTGGTTAACTGCTTTATATGACAATATGTGTAGGTACACTAGACGAGGTTAAAAAAAAAAGAGAATAAATAAATAAAGGGTTAATTGCACAACAAAAGGATTTCCTCGCACCTGGGATCGAACCAAGCTCTTGCCTAGCAAGAGCCCGAGTCACTAACCAGTGGGCTATTTCGACCGGCAGTCTACAATAGCTTGCACTGTTTTGTACGAACGATGTGAATTCCAGTTCGCTTAAGTGAACTGAATCTTTAGAATCGGGAGCAGCTCCGAATAGACCAGAGACTAGTTGAAGTCAAAGTCATCTGCATTAACTCTGCTACACTCGTGAACATTTGGGGTCATTTTGAGGTCTCTTTTGATAAGCACTTCTATGCGTGTTAAAAAAAAAAAACTCCATGCTCATTCTTCTCTGTTAGAACTTGCTTACCTTAAAGCATCCAAACATCGCATACAGCTGATGCTGAGCTCCCACCAGACAATGGTAACATGCAAATCACTCACTCACTGACTCGTTCACTCACAGATCAGTTCAGATAATGAACAGGAAATGCAATTCACGACCCGTTCGTGAACGGGAAGTTACGTCATTTTCTTCTTCGTTTTGTTTTACGGCGAGGTGGCACCAGCTTCAATGTGCATTACTGACACCTACTGGTCGAAGTCATATGAACTGAAAAACGAACGAATTCAAGTTATTCGTTCACTCACGTACACAAAAGATTTGTTGTTTTTTACGAATCGTTCACTCACGAGCCAACACAATCGCATGACCGCCGATGCTGAGCTCCCATCAGGCAATGGTAACATTAGAAATCTTATTTTGACTTCAATGCATTTTAATTTAATCAAATAGTTTTCCCTATATTTATGCACAGTGCATGTTAATAATATAACAAGAAATACTAGAAAATAATGGTGCTGGTTTACTTCATGTGATGACTGGTGAACAGCTACACCTCTGGTAGTTGAGTTGATTTTAAAAGAAAAAGAGAGAAGAAAAAAAAAAGTAAGATTTTTTTAATAACAGCACTGTGGTGATAACATTGAAAAAAGAACACGTCCCATTTCTGCAGTGCATGTCAAGTTGCAGAAATATATTTAAAGATATGGTATATGGATACAATATGTATTTTACTTCCAATTAGTGTTCTCAAGCAACCTGAAGTATATGTAAACATACATTTAAGACACATACTTAAGGTATACGGCGCATAAGTCAAACATAATTGTGTCCAGTGTATTCTTGATGTATGGTGTAACTTTCTCTCAGCGGTTTTCCCAAGTTTAGTTAACATAGCACAAGAGTAGTGGACATCATGCACTGACTAGTCAAGTGGTGCAGGTACTGCTTATTTATTTTGCACATCATAAGTTATAGATGGAGTTGACACGTTGAAAATAGCTGGCATAAGGCTCCACTTCCTCTGTTTCCTCAATCTGAAAAAAAAACAGCATACAGACAAAGTGCCGTGTCATTCTCGGAAAACAAAAATGTGCTGGAAAACAGAAACGAAACTAAACCTTAACAGAAAAATTTAAAAAACACCTCAGCTTTGTGTGTAATGGGCTCAGGTTTGGTTGCCGAGCGGTCTGTGATCAAGCAATTTCTGAGAAAGGAAACGAAACTGTTTAGTAGTTAAAGAATAATTTAGTTACAAAAAAAAATACAATATTCCAGAATTTAAATGTAGTAGATTGTAAATTCTCACCTGAGCATGATTTGCTTTTTGTACATAAAGAATAAAAGTGCAGCTGGGACCATCAAGATTGACACAACTATGAGAAGGCACACAACAATCTCAAGAAGACCTGAGTGGTAAATGAGAAAGTAGTTCATTAGTTCCCATTAACTTTCTGATGTACAAGCTTATCACAGTCTGATTGTTTTGTGTCCTCAAGCTTCTTAGATGGTGTTCACTCATTGACTCATCTTTGTTTGGCAGAACTTAAAATTCACAAACGTTTTCGGTGGCTTGGTACCAACGTCTTCTCTGCTTCCCAGTATGGATGCCTGATGATGCATGTCGCGTTTTTTGGGCCCTCAGGTAATTTCAGGCGACTTTCTACAGAGAACAATCCACCGGAATGCCACTGCGTCACCACGGCTGACTCGTTTTCGGCATGACGCCACGTGACATTGGCGGCCGGCTTTCCTCCCTCCGCTGCGCAGACGGCCACCATGCTGTTGTTGTCTCTTAGCTCTAACCAGGAGGAGATACTGGGAGGAACTGGAAAAAAAATAATTGATAGATACTGCAGTGATGGCTATGACAGACACAATTATAGCTACTTTTTAAATTTTGTTTTTTTCAACATGCAAAGTTGCCCATTGTGAAAATTTGCTTGTCACACCTGTAATGGACGCGCTGACTTTACAGGTGTGGGTTCCTCCAATAAAAGCCATTTCGTACATGTATATGCCCACATCGCGCTCAGAGAAGTTGGGGATGTGCAGGTAGGAGCAAGACTCCGAGATGCTGTGCAGGTCGGAGCAAGACTCCGAGATGCTGTGCAGGGACTTGCCGTCAGTGCAGGTGTCTAATAAACCCGTAAACTTTTGCCAGCCCACCCGACACTCCTTGTTTCCAACCAGATCCACTCTCCAGATGACGTACAAAATCTCCTTCGACATCAAGTCCTTCAATATGTTGCTGCAGTTCAGCATGACATCACTCCCCACATTGAAATATAAGTGGGTCACTGTAAAAAAAAAAAAAAGCTCATTGTTATCTTTGCCAAACTTGTGCTTGAGCAAATTTACCTAAGGAAAGAATGACTTCAATCCTGTACAGAGCTAACTGGTTCAGAAGAAAAAAAAAGGTCAAGCATCGTTCAGCTTCTTCAATGGAACATCTTACTTTGCCCACATCTCTTTCACTCTTCTTTTTGTTAGCTGTAAGCATTATGACTCATAACTGCACTCTTATCTTCACCAACAGAAGCCATCTATTTGTGGTGTGCTCATACACTACTAAACTAAATGCAGTAAATTACTTCTCCAACCTTGTAAAAGTATATGAAATTCAAGAGGACAGTAAAAAAAAAAAAAGTCTCAATAAATAATTGAAATTAGTCAATTATATTTCTGGTATACAAATTAAAAGAGATACTATAAAACTTATATTATGAAAGTATTATTTGATAAACAAAACTAACAAAAACTATAAACCATATAATTATAAAAATAAACACTAAAGTACAAAATAATAAAATCTATGAAAAATAATATAAAATACTAAAGTCTGAATAAATAATGAACAAGGAAATAAAATGAATTTGAAAAACACTAAATATTTGAAATGAATAAGAATGAAAATAGGAATAAAATACATACTGAACAACAAAATAAACAATGAATGGGCCAAATGTGTCATAATTAAAAAATAATACTAATGATCTTTGGGCAGTTATAAACTATGAAGTTAAAAAACTAAATTATTATTATTATTATTAGCTATAAAAACAATATAAAATGCTAAAAGTATTATTACATTAAAAAAGAAAAAAAAGTATTGTTAAACTATGAACTATCTGGCTGTCGATCAATGATGACCATTATGGCTGTTTATGTAAAGGTAGATGTTTGACACTGGTACCCATATTGCAGCTCCATTACAGACCTGAGTCCTGACTCCATGCTTGGCACAGCAATGACAACAAGAGAATGACAGCAGAAACCCCAATCGGCTCCTTCATCTTCAGCTATCCACACGGCTTTAAATCATCTTTTCAAGACCGAACCAGCTACTAGTTAAAGAGTGTTGCATCTCTAATCCACAGAACACATTTACAAAAAAGGTCAACAGTACACCCCTCCCTTCTTCCTCCTTCACAAGCATCATCATCATGTGATCACAGGAAGTTGATTGCTGCTCTCTACAGAAAATTTTACTTTTTATCTTTACTCGGGTTGCTGCATTAGCATTTCAGCTGTTAGAAGTTGATCAGTTCTTACTGACCAGGCAGTTGGTAAAATTAAAATCTTTGGTAATCTTATGTCCTGTTTATGAATCTGGGTTTATGTCCTGGAATTAACATTATGAGTCAGCAGGAGTTTTAAATATAACCCTTTATTTACAATTCCAACAACTGAACATCTACATTCCAATTACATTGGTTAAATCATTATAAATTGATGGTGGTGGTTTATAAAGACAAAAATCGTATTAACTGTCATGCTTTGTAAACTATCTGTCGAACTGAAACTTGTAGCACAAGCACGACATAAAGTCACACTAACACAAAGTGATGAAACCACTTGTGGTTAAGTATGAACTTTTTATAAACTCTTTCATCACTCGGGACATAAATTAATCAGAGTCAGACATGTCGGCTGTTTTTTTTGTGTCAGGAAGTGAGAGAAGGGTGAAATAATTTTCATGACAGCTATTAATAACTAAATGCATCTACTTTTTTTCTATGGTGTTGTTTGAATCAAGATGAGGGAGTAGGGCACCGGAAAATAATTTTCATGACAGCCATGAATGACTAAATGCGACTACTTTCTTTCTATGGTGTGTTGAGATTCAATATTAACCCCACATAGCCGCAGAGCTTCAGCTGACTGTGAGCTGGCATGTTTTGCAAGACGTCACAGCTTTGTGTTTGCTTAGGTCAGCGTAGTTTCCCTTAGGCCAAAAATAAAACGGAGGTTAACTTTTTCTGATGAATTTGACTTTGGGTAAGACAAGAGGGGGGAAAAAAACACATTGACACACTTAGGATGAGAGATAAAGACAAGATTGACATCCTGTTGACTCAAAATCAACTCGAGGGTAATGGAATATGTTTTGGTTGATAACACGACGCAAAACACTATTGCCTTGATGTATTTCTCAGTATCAGTTATTTTCCCAAATCTAAGACCTCTGGCACTTATTGTATTTACTTCTTTGTGTATTTTGAGATTTTTTTTCTTTACTAAACTACGTTTTTGTGACAGGGAAAAAAAGTCAAAACAAACGTTATGTCAATTGCCAAAACATTTTCAAACGCTTGAATTATTCAATTGAGAATTGAGTTGGTGTTTTATCTTTTAGAAGTATTTAACAAGCAAGAAACGTTTCTTACCTGATTGTTTGGCCTTTGGCCAAGAGCATCTTGGGAGTTGTAGTTGACCCTTCCTCTTTGACGTTCTCTGTCATAACAGCTTTCTTAAAAACAAAACAAAACAAAAAAAAACCGACACATTTTCCAACATGAATGACTTATAAGACATATTTTATGTCACTTTGATACTGAATTTTCCAACTTATCACTCGAACCCATTTTTGTTTGTCTCAAGTTTACAGTTTCCATGGTAACACAGCGAGGACACGATACCTGTCGCTAGCCATCTCAGGATACACCGTGCACTTTTTTTTCTTCGACGACAAAGTAAGGCAGCCATGCGTCAAAAAATATAGTTCTACATCATAGAACAACACATTCAAATATTTACATGCAGTATGCTCGTCTAAATATACATTTTGTCAACGCTGATGACGTCATAGAGAACGCACCCAAGAAGCGTCTACTGCTAAATACATGACTTCTCATTGAGACTTCAATAGCTTTGTTTCTTCCAGGCACCGGTTGCGATTTTTTTGTGTGGATAAAAATCAATATTAAAAATGTCAACTGTCACTCGTACCATTCCCAAGCCGACCGACGCAAGAGTTTCCAAACGGGAGCGTGAATATGACTATTTGTATGGTAAGTCTTTTACGTTTATTTAGCGAGCCAGCTCGTAGGACGAGCTATTGTTTTGGATGAAATATTGGTAGTTGTGATAAATGTCATTTTTATTCTGCAGAGCCTGTATACTTCGTTTCTTCCGAGATCGACCATGTCAGGACCAGTTTTAAGACTTTCAAGCCGCCAGTTGTAAGAAACTTTAAAAAATACACAAAAATAAAATGAAAATGTCAAAAAGGTATGGATGCAACAGTAGACAATTAAACAACAGTACCACCTTTTGCAAACCACAACAAAAAGCATTTCAAATTATTCTATAAAGTGATTTATCAATGATAAATTATGTTAAAATATGAGTTATGCTAAAACGTCACACCTCATAATATGAAATCTAGCCATCATAGGTGAATAGATTTATTCTATATTTATTGCTTTGCAGAGAAAATTGCCCGAGTTTGAAAACATGTTCAACAATGAGAAGGTCACCTTTCGTCTGGACCCCTCCTTTGAGCCATCGCCACATTCTATGGACCGTCGCTGGCGTGGCGACTCAGAACAACGACAGCAGGCCCTCCAGCAACTGGCTGGGTAACAAAAATTTGCATGTTGTATTTTACCATTGAAGTTTGGTGTCACTCATGATTGTCTTTGTTGACAGATTTATTCCTACTATTCAGCCAATGATGAAAAAAAGAGAAACGTTTCAACCAAGTGGAGCTGATCGCTGGAAATATTTTAAAAGGTTTGAACTTGGCTCCCTCCAAACACTCACTGGCCATTTCAGAAAGTCACAAAAATAATGATACGACTGTTGTCTTTTTTTCAGCTCTCTTCCATTTGTTCAACAGACTCCCTTGGATGTGAATCGTGATAGTTATCAGTAAGTTCGACATTCGCCGTTATTTTTTTAATTTGATGGATGTTTAATTTTTTTCATCTTCATCAGAGAGGAGTTAGAAGCAGCTGGCAGAGAGGCTGAGGAATTTCCCACCCACTTGAATGTGGCAGTGCAGACAGACTACAGGGAGAGCGAAGCACAGACAGACCCGTACACCCCGGATTATTTACTACGTGCCGGAACCACCCCTCCGGAGCTGCTGGCGCTGGCTTCTTTCACCTGGGGTACATATACACACACACGAGCCACTCTTGAGATTTTAATATAGCCCAGTGTACTCGGTAATAGCACCCACGCTTTACCGTCAGAGCGAGGCCTGCCTGCGAGTATTGAAGAAGTGGAAATGATCGAGCGGGCACGAGCCAGACGGGTGTGGGAAGCTCGACTTCCTACGTTCAATGACCCGAATCTTCTGCGTAAACGGAGGCGGATGATGGAGGAAATGGAAGCAAAAGAGTGGGCCTTCAGAGAAGGAAAAATACAGAAGTAAATGACTGGTTTCAATGGCTTATTTGTTAACATATTTATATAGAGGCTATGTTTTGGTTACATTTATTCTTTTTTAATAATAGTTTAACAAATTTTTTTTTTTTTTAAATAAGATGGCAGTAGCCATGTCGGACTCAGCACAATGTCGTCTGCAGGCTGCAGGATGCTCGTCTGACCATACTGGCGGAAATGCTGCAGCATAAAGACGAACCCCAGTTGACCTTGACCAAAGATCGACTCAACAATATCTACTCCAAGCTGCTCAAGGAGAAGGAAAGCAAGCTCCACAAAGTGGACAAGCAGCACATGAGATGTGAGACTGAGCGTTGCTTCGGTAGAACGAGTGAGAATCAAACCCATCGATAACTTTTGAACATAAAAGAAAATATGGCTATGCAGCAATGAGGAAGTTGGAGACCAAGCGGAGGAACATGGAGGAGAACATCAAGCAGCTCGGTACTTGTAAAGACTACACTGTGTACTCATCGCTGACGTGTGCCTCGCGAGTATCCGGCAACAACTTAAAAAAAACTGCAAATCACGAAACCCAACGCCTGGAGACATACGAAGGTGCGTATTGAAACTGTTTGAATGATTTTTAGCTGATATTTGAAATGATTAAGATCCAAGTTTGAACTGTCATTACCAGGCTTGCTGAATCGAATGCATAGACCCAGTGAGGCGCTTCTCAAGCTGCACAAGAAACAATCCAAACCCAAACTCAACACGAGCAAACCCCCTGATAGCAAAAGCAGTATTCTGATGGACAAATACAAGGTTATCCAAAAAAATATATACATACCTATATGTGCCACCACATCTCATTGATTATCATCCATATTCGTGTAGAACCTCAAAGAGGAGATGGCCAAATATCTCATCAAGAAGGAAAAGCCTGCTCCTCGTCCTGTCACCCCCACCGTGGAGGAACCTCCGGAGGTCAGTTCTCTGACATACTTACATTAAAATTTAAATTCTCACATCTTAATTGTCATTTTGCTCTCCAGGGGGAAGAGGAGAAGGAGCTGGCAGTCATTCATTTGCAGAAACTCCTGAGGGGAAGAAGCATCCAAACGGAGGTGTTTGTTTGCATGTGCCTACCCATGGCGGCTTCTTCCTCTCGCTGCCGTACTCAGCACTTGTATGTGTTCCACCGTGCAGATATTCACCAGCAAAGAAAACCACTTGGACCTCATCAAGGAGCTGAGGACGGCACATGCCCTGCGAGCAGAGGAGCAGCAGATGCAGAAGGCTGACAAAGAGATGGTCATGGCTCTCAAAGAAGAGAGAGAGAAACTGCAACTTGAGGTATTATATTGTTCCTTTTAAATCATTGTTTAATAGACAAGAAGTGCTTTGACTCCATCTCGTGGCATTCTACCTGCAATCGTTTCTCTTTCCCTGGCAGAAGTCACGCGAGGAGGCTCATCACGCTGCCGCCGTAGGTGGCCAGCTGGAGTACGTGTTCGATACTCTGTCCAAGGAGCTGATCCGTCTGCAGGAGGAGCGCCGCATCCACGCTTTCACACTGCTGGCCGAGCGGGAGCGACTGAGGCGAGAGGCGGAGGAGAGCGGCCGAAGGCAGGCGGAGGAACGCCGCCGCAGGGAGGACGACCAGATCTTCAGAGAGGTACGTCATCAGGATCGAGTCCTGCTAAAACAGACTGCGTCACAAGTGTGCGTGTGGGGTAGGTGGTGAAGGTCCACCAGGAGACAGTGGACTTGTACTTTGAGGACATCATCCTTGATACCATGGAGATCACGGCAGACCAGCAGGCCCGAGAGGAGATCCGCCGGGTGGCCAAGGAGGTCAACGATATCGCCTACGCCATCGAGGAGAGGTGATGGACCCTCACCAACTTGTCTGGAAAAATGTGTATGCAAAAAAAAAAAATATGCACGATTGATTCTGTTTTTTTTCGCGTAAGCAGCCGCAACAATCTTCAGTCAGAGGAGATCGTGTCCGAGTTGGTCTACGGCTTCCTCATTCCTGAGATGGAGAAGATCAAAGTCAGGCAGAGAGGTTAGTTGCCATCCCTGAGAATATTGCCAGACATTGCTAAGCAATCAAACAACTCAAGTTAGTATGTACAGGGGCATCTTAATACAGCGGAATGTGGTACAGAAGTTCATTTCGGTAGTTTATAATGCAAGATTCGAATCTTGTTTCTCCGCTCTCTTAGTGCACGAGAGACAGCGCAGACACCTGTTGGCCGTGCGCAGCATCGTGGAGGGCAACGCCATGCCGCAGATCGTGGCGAGCACTATGGGCACCCCGCAGGTGACCCGGCCCTCCGACGTGGCCGCCCAACAGGTCCTGGTCGACATGCTTGTCGACACGCCGGGTCCGGACGACACGCCGGGTCCGGACGGCACGCCGGGACCGGATGACACACCGGCCCCGGATGACACGGCGGACCCGGACGACACACCGGGCCCGGACGACACGCCGGGCCCGGATGATACGGCAGACCTGGACGACACACCGGGCCCGAATGATACAGCAGACCTGGACGACACACCGGGCCTGGATGACGCACCGGGACTGGACGGTACACCGGGCCCGGATGATATGGCAGACCTGGACGACACACTGGGCCTGGATTACGCACCAGGACCGGACGACACACTGGGTCCAGATGATATGGCAGATCTGGACGACACACCGGCCCCGGATGATACGGCAGACCTGGACGACACACCGGGCCTGGATGACGCACCAGGACCGGACGACACACCGGGCCCGGATGATACGGCAGAGCTGGACGACACACCGGACCCGGATGATACAGCAGACCTGGACGACACACCAGGCCTGGATGACACACCAGGACCGGACAACACACCGGGCCCAGATGATACGGCAGACCTGGACGACACACCGGGCCTGGATGATACGGCAGACCTGGACGGCACACTGGGCATGGATGACACACTGGTCCCGGATGATACGGCAGACCTGGACGACACACCGGGCCTGGATGACATGGCGGACCTGGACGAAACGGCGGACCCAGACAACACACCAGGACCGGACGACACCCCGGCCCCAGACGACACGTCAGCCATAGACGACACATCAGCCACAGATGACACGCTGGCGCCGGCCAACACTCCGGTCCAGGACAACATTCCAGCCCCGGATCACAGCAGTGCTGAATAATCATGTAATTGTAAAGTCACATCAAAAGTTAAGTCAAACATTTTACCCACAAATCATACAATACTCCCCAAATGCTTTCAGGATGAACGTTATAAACTTACTAATAGTATGATGCAATGTATTTAGCTGCCTAACTTTACTTTAACTGTAACCAAATCAAGAAAATGAGCTGTGGAAAAAAAAAAAAAAAAAAGTCTTGCCCCACTTACCACATGGTCATTAGTTTCGTTTTCTAGGTAAATCGCTGTGTTCCACTGGCACCACTTTGGTTTTTCACCTGAAAAACTCTGAGTGCCTTCATAGACAATCAAAATGAGTCATGTTATGTTCAATGTTTGAAATAAAAGAGTTACAAATGGAGCAAAGTAATACGAGTCGTACAGGATGTGTACACAGCTGCAACTATTAAATAAAACAATGGACAAAAATGTTTTGCTTCTTTTTTTTTTTTGCTTTAATAAACACAGCAACTGTTTTTTATGGTCTGAGTGGACCCTTTTTATTTTGTTTATCCTGTATAGTGTGAAAGGAATAGTTAAAAGTATAATCACCACAAATCAATATAAATAACAACCACCTAACCAACTACAGATGTAGTTTTTTTTTTTTGAATTCTGAGTATTTCATCCATTTATTTGAAAAATGTGACCACTTTTTAAGAATATTTTTCAAATATACCCTGAAACCTTTTATTTCCAATTATGTAAGGTTATGTTTCAAATACTGCTTCATTTTAAACTGTATTGTATAATTTGTGTCTTTAAATGAAAAGTCACACTTAAATTCAAAACAGTCAATTAATTGGTTAATGACATTTGTAGGACAATAATTTAAATTATTTTATAATAATTAATATAGGTAATTCATTGTATTTTTTTTTTAAAAAAAGGAGATTTTGTCAGCAAAATAAAGACAAAAGACAAAGTGTTTTCTTTTCCAGGCTATCCTACTCTTTATTTAATGCAAATTACAGTACCAGGGGAACTATTCCTCAGAGCACGCAGAGGGAATATTTACAGAGGCGCACATTTAGCATAACTTCACAGAACAAAAGAAAACATGAAATAAAAATGTTCAGTCACAGAGTCATTCAAGTAGTACTGTTATATGGGATTTTTTTTCAGAGTCTTTTCAACAATTGTCTTTTCTTAAACCCGGTTAGCACATTGTGCTATGTTACCATGAAACACGAGCATCTCCACTTGTTTTTTTTTTTTTTTGGCAAATTTTGTGGTGCTTTTATTGAAGTAGCTATTTAGGAGAGGGGAAGTGGTACTTGTGGAGGGCTGCAAAATGTTTGTGGCTGCAAAATTACAGCAAGCAGGAGGCAAGAGAGAGGTCGCCTGACTCGAACCCTTAGGTGCTACTGAACACTGGACTAACCTTCCCAAATATGTCAGACATACAGTAAAAGGAAAACAAGTTGTTACTATCTACGTTTTACAGGGACTACGAGGGCCTCAATTAAGGGGGGAGGAAAAAGAGAAATTTCTGTGACAAAAGTTGCAATGTTATGAGAAAATGCTAATAAATAATGAATTAAGTGGCTACAGTTGTAAGCTTATGAAAACAAAGTTGGACTATTGCGAGAATTAAGTTGTAACGATACAATAATATTGCAGGTTAACAGTTGTAATATTCCGGTGATAGCCGCAATGTTACGGAATTTTAATACGTCATAAAATAAAATAATCGTAATGTAATGTTCAAGGATGAAGTGGTAATGTTATGGGCAAAAGTATCATGTTTATAACTTGGGGTATAAGTTAGTTATAATAAGTAATAAGTTAGTTAGAACAGTTAGAATATTAGGACAATAGCTTGTACTGCTACTAAATAAAGCTGTTATCTGACGGTAAACAACAATAAATTGCAGCAATATGAGGCTAAAAGTAATAACAAAAAAGAGATAAAGGTGGATTATTACAAGAGTTAAGTTGTAATGACACAAGAAAGGCGTTTACATGTTACAAAGGGGGCGGGATCATAATTTACGAGAAGAGTGTATTGTTACAACTGAAACTGTCAATGTCATTATTGCAATGTTACAACTTTTAACTTGGAAACGGTTTTAATATTTCAAGAATCAGAATATTGCAAGGACAAAGGCGAGATGTTATTACAAAGCATGTGAGATATGAGATTTAAGGCATAATGATGCATGGAAAAAATGTTTGGAGAAAGTTTAGAATATAAAGTTGCGGTCTTCAAAACTCAAGTTAAAATGTATTTTACAAAAATAAAGTTGGGATTTTGGAAGGGCTTATGAGTACAATCATTTATTTGTTTATGAGAATTACATTTTTTGTTGTCGAATTGCAATAATTGGTCGAATAAGACCAAGTGTTAATGGTCTAAGTATTTAATTTTTCATATTTAATTTCTTAATGAAACTTGTACCGAAACCATGACATCATCAAAAGTCATCACTTTTAGCTCATGTTTCAATTTGTGATAGAATTAAATTTTCTTTCAAAATACATTTCAACTTTAATCTGGTAAAATTGCGATTTAATTCACACAAGTCGCTTCTTTGTAATTTTCTCATTTTGTATTACTTTCATTTAATACATACACAATACTGCCCTGCATTATTTCAAACAACTTTGGTCATTACTATTTAATCCTCATGTAACATTAACATTTTCTCCTGGCAACATTTCAACTTTGCTGCAATTCCATCACTTTCGATTTTTTCCCCCTGTGGCCCTGATACACCGTCATAATACTGTACTGCATTTTCATTATATGTACAGTCATTTTTTATTTTTTTTTATTTGAGGTCCTTGTGCAGACTACTGCGTTACTGCCTGCTTGTGCGCGTGTCCCAGATAAATCTATACCACCTACTCAAACAAACACTAAAAGGAAACTATCCTTACTATTAACAGTCAATCAACAATCTGTATATTACAATGAAATGTGTTTTTGTGTGCATGTGTGGGGGTGAAGGAGGAGGGGAGGGGGTTCAACAGCACCAAAGGGGAGGGGGGGGGGAAAGGGGCGAGTCACGATTACTGTAAGGGTGGCGACAAGGCGAAAGTGTATGAAAGCAAAGGCACTCCAAACTATAGTTACACTATACATGACTAGTTGTCATTACAAGATCTACTGTACTGTACAGGTCAACATCGGACATATGGCTGGATAAAGATCATCGAAAATATCCATCAACTGCTCAACATTTGCCCTGATTCTGCTGTTGGTGTGTTTATTTTCTCTTTTGCTTTTTTTAAACAGTACATGGGTCTGCATATGTACATAACACAAAAAGAAAAATGACTTTTGGTGAGGAGCATTTATATTGTATTTACAGTTCGGGCTTTTTTTTTTCCTTTCCTTTTTTGTGTGTTATCAGTTAGAAGATGCTTTGATGGGCTTTGGCAAACGCAAGTAGGAGCCAAGGTGGATGACTTAGTGGTTACAAAGGGCTCCTTGGAGAAGGGTGGGAAACCTCAGTTTGTCCAATCAGGGGTTAGTTTAGTTTTTCTTGTAGGACGCCATTTTTATATTGGTGCACGTTCATTTTAGGTTGTCCTATGAAGGGCCATTTTAGGTCAGCTGCCAAAAAGGGATCAATTTAGTTTTTCTAATGTCCCCCAAAGGCCACACTAAAATAATAAAAATAAAACCATCCGTATGATGGATCATTCGTATACATCATGAGCATTTTTGAGCTACATTTTTCATGCTAGTGAATTTGTATGTCTTATTTTTTTAAAGCATAGCAGCGTGTGCATGGAGAGGGATCCCCCACCCTGATCCACATGTCAATAAAAGATGATAAATGGAAAACGGGGGGGAGGGATGCTGGGATTTTAGCACATTTCAGCAAAACTAGGGGGGGTGGGGATTGTTTGTCATCAAACAGCAAATATTGCCGCCTCTAATGATGGATATGAACTCACCCATTAACAGACTTCTGAACCGTAGTAGTTAATATACATATATCTATATATACTTTTTATACATAAGGAAAAGTAATATATAAATTGTGTATGTAATGCAATTTTTTGTATGTATATATTATACAAGCACACAGGACCAGATAAACATGTCACATCTGACGCAAAAAAAAAAATAAAAATAAAATAATGGCCCGAGCGGGGTCGAAAAATATTTTAAAACAAAGTTGAGTAAAACGGCTTGCTAAGCGGTTTAAAAACAAGCCCTGGCTAAAGGAAAAGAAAATTCCCATCTGGATTTGCTTCTTTGCACATGCATTCGTGTGTGTGTGTGTGTGTCTGTGTGAGGGTGAGTGTTGTTTGTATGCGTGTTGTGTGTGTGTGTGTGTTTGTGTGTGCTTGCACAAGCCTCATGCCTAGACTGCACCCCAGCCAACCCCGGCAGCCCCATCCCCTAACCATTCTCAGGCCATGCATTATATAGGAGGAAAAGTATTAAGGAGAATTGGGGTGGTGAGGATGCCATTAAATGGAGCAAAGTGTAGGGGGCGGGCAGGGCTGGTTGGGCGCAGCTTCAGATTCTTATTCATTTTTTTTTTTTTTTTTTTATAATACATACAATCGTCCTGGAAAACATTAGCAGATGAGCTTTGTGTGCACAATAAAGTGTACACACCTGTTTCCCTGTGCCGCCGCCCCGCCCACTGAGAAACGGCTAACAACTGGATGGCAAAGGGGGCTCGCCTTGTGAGGGAGCTAAAAGGCAGATTTTCATTTGCGGTTGTAGCCTGTTGTGCCGGCCGGGTCAACAGTGGGGAGGCCGCGGACTGAGGGCTGAGACCGGGTGGGCGGAAGATGACGGCGTGCTCAGGAAGTGGAGTTGGAAGCCGAAGCCGAGGCGGTGGTGGTGTTGGGGACTCGCTCTGTGTTGCTGCCGTCTGTGGACACAAGGTGGCCATGTTGTCAACAATTTCAGGAAATCTTTGGACTTTGAACCACTGTCATGTTCAGCAAACAAGGCAGGCTCAAGGTTGTGCTTCTCACGCTTATTTCGTGACTCACAAGCCCCCTTTGGACACGGCTTCGCAGCAGGCCACACACCTGGACCATTACTTGGTCATACAAACATTGGGGTTTAAGAGAGTTTTGATTTTGTATATCAGAAGCAGGTTTTATTTTGTACATCAGATGCATCCACCATTAGACTCTAATCATTTGTTTCTGGTGGTTACAAAATGTTTGTGTTCCTAGTTAAGCAATGAAGCAGCTAGAGGGCAGCATGACTCTTACCTGTGGTGGCAGAGGGGTTGGTTGGGGTGGAGGCGGCAGCCTGACTGCGAGCATGGGCGGGGATGAGTATGGAGGCTAAAGACGGATTACTGGACAACTCTGAGAGAAGACAGACAAAACATATGGTATTAAAGCGGGTTATGGGTCTGAATTCTGCTTGGGTGTGATTGTTGGTGTGTCACTTTTACACTTGATGTAATGCGTCACAAACCTTGGGTGGTAAAATTGAAGAGTGAGGGTTTCTCGCGACCATTGGGCAGCTTGACGTTCTGGTCACGTAGCTCATCGAAGAAAGAGTGTGCGCAGGCCTCCAGGGGCGTGAGGCGCGCGGTGGGCGTGTATTCCAGCAGGCGCGAGCACAGGGCGATGGCCTCTGGGGGCGTACGCGGCCGGAACACCTGCACACCCATCGCACACACAGACGTCTGTACAGTGATCACACACACACAAGTCAAAAAACACAACGGCATATTTCTGTTTCATGGGCACAAACAGCATGATAAGGCAATATGAGGCGGCAATCGGGCGAGGGCAAGTGTGCTACGAGGGCTCCCTCTGGTGATGCATGACAGAATTACCGCCTGAGTAAAGATCAGTTGTATTCGATCTTTAACTTCAATACATTTGCATTTAATCATTAGGAACGGTTTGTTTTTAAACTTTTATTCAGTATAGTTAATGCAACTTTTATATGGAATGTATTTGATTTGAATCCATGTTTGGGTCATTTTAAGCAGTGTGATGTTAAAACTGCTTAAATTTGAAGTTGCTTACAATGTTTATACTTAATATATGTTATATTTAATAACACGTGCGCCTACTACACGACAGTATTTTATTTTAGTATTAATACAAATTATTATTTTTTTGCAAAGACTGTTTTCCTGACGTGTATGCATGCAATATGATAAAGACAGCTTGAGTTTCAATTCTACCTTCCAGATGTTTACGAAGCACCACCGCAGTATTCGACTTTAGTTCTCTGCCCAATTTGGGTCAAACTCAATCCCAATTTCAAAAATCACAAGAATGATCTAGTGATGAGTTTCACACAAGCCTGCCAACCAGTAAATTATCATATTCATTTTAGAAAATTGTTTGACCGCAGTAGCAAAAATGAAGCCGCCCCACATTGAGTGTAATGACAACACACATGCATGAAGTGGTATATTAGAGAATAAAAAGGGCTCCTGTACCTGTTGACTCACCTTAGTCCAAGGATGGGCCTTGATCTGGGGGAATTTAAACTCTGTATAATTTGGATTCATCTCGCGGATCTGCTCCCGGGTTGGTGTGCCGAGAACCTGGAATGAACAGATGAAAAGCTCAATCACAAAAACGGGAGTGGTGGATTGCGACTTTAACTTTTGGCAATTGCGTTCGTTACCTTAATAATTTCAACCAACTGATCCACACCACTGTCACCGGGGAAGATCGGTTGTCCTAGCAACAACTCTGCTAGCACACAGCCTGCTGACCACACATCTGAAAAGAAGGTTGAATTCAATTTTAAGGACGTGGCAATTAAAAGAGTGACGGGAGGGCTCATGCTTACCTATGCTGGAGGTGTAGTCAGTGGCCCCAAAAATGAGCTCGGGGGCTCGGTAGTAGCGAGAGCAAATGTAGGACACGTTGGGCTCTCCGCGGACAAGCTGCTTGGCACTGAACAGTTAAAAAAAAAAAAACACAACTTTGATATTCTGCTTAGTGTGAGGGTCCCAAGGTCAGGTGACCACAGCGTCCCACCTGCCAAAGTCGCAGAGTTTCAACACAGCCGTCTCGGGATCCAGGAGCAAGTTTTGAGGCTTGATGTCCCGGTGGCAGATCCCGAATGAATGGATGTAGGCCAGACTTCTGAAGAGTTGGTACATGTACAGCTGCAAACAAACGCACAACACGTTTTTAAGTATGAGAGGAGGCGGAGTTTGCGTTGACACTCGTGTCAGGGAAATATTTGATAGGTCTTGAGTAATCTTGTGAATAATGCAGTCATTTAGTGAGTTTTTCTTCTTTCTCTCTTATGCCAGGTAAAAAAAAAAAAAGAATAGTATTGAGGCAGAAAGTAATTGCTAACATGAGCTGCGGTAGTATTTAGACATGACACAGTACCTTGACATAAACCATTGGCAGAGTCTGCTTGGCTCGGCTGTAATGTCTGGCCACTCTGTAGACCGTCTCAGGAACGTAATCCAGAACCAAGTTCAGGTAGACTTCATCTTTCTGTTCGTGAGGAGCACAGATAGAAAAAAAAATTAATAATTCATGCACAAAGTATAGTTGTAAATCAGACATCACTGTAATGCGCATACATGAGTGACACTCAATTTAATGCCTCTGTCTTGCCTTTCCCTCTGTCGGGTTCATAAAATGTTTCATGCTGATGAATGAAGCTTCTTGAGTTCAGATATAAATGACTTTTTTCTCCCAATGTCAAACTGGGGCTCCATTGTGTAGGGTTTACCACCCCCGAGGGCAGGAAACACACACGCATGCGTCACAACGTCCTGTACTCCAGAAGACTCCTCAGACATTGATATCATTTCCTCCATGGAGGAGAGTGAGTTTGCGCACGTTTTTTTTTTGGAGCACGCTGACCCTGAAGGGACACAGGGGTCACACTATTATTCTGGGACGACTTCCTTTTCCCTTTGTTTCGGAATAGATCCTGGCCAGCATTTTTTTATTAGTAGGTTTTGTATACTTCAGAATTTATTGTGCTGTGAGCGTCAGGCGTCTTTCACTAAACCACACTAATAGTCACAAATATAGTAAATATTCATAAGAAAATCCCTTCTACGTCATAAATATAAAACAATAAAATTACAGATAGACCAAAATGTTTTTTTTTCCCAGGACTGATATTTTATAACATTTATTGGTAGTCGAGGAGGCTGACAAGCGATATTTGGAGCCAATATTCATTTTTTTAGTGAAAGGGAAACCAACGTTAAGAAAAGACGAAGAGGAACAGACAGCAATGATGAGCATCATTTCCCAAAGAACTTTCAGCCCTCTGGTGGCTTCAGGTGAACATTAATCTGGTGTCATCCCACTGCACCGTGTGTGAGTGTGTGTTGTCAACACCCATTGATAACATTTGCCACCACCTCCCGTGATTACCACTCAAGCTATATTTAGCCTAGCAACAGCAATGACTCACTTCCTGCCTGGTTACAAAGCCACTTCCTTGGCTGGATCCCAATAGGGTTACAGCCAGGCAGCGACATGATTGGCCCACTTTTGCTAAATAATTCAGATGCCAATTTGCTGGCGTAGCTACTCACACACCTGAACAACGGGTTCAGTTGTCAATCAAGTGTTACCACATGACGCTGTGTCAAACGGAAATATCCGGCACGTCAAGTCGACTGCATCCCAAACGCGCCACATTACATAGGCGGCGATGTAACATTGTGGGTCGAACTAAGAAAAAACAGAGGGGGTTAAATTTAACACTTGGGTTTCGTCTGGATTCACAGTGCACGATGGCAAGTGGAACAATCTTCGTTTTGTCTGGCACAATTTGAATGAGCGTCACACTAGGGGGGAAAAAAACAAGCTGCATGGAATTGGATCTCTTCGCATTGGAATCAGAACTCTTCTAAATGTGATACGCGTTGGATATATACCAAACGCACAGATCAAATATAGCCTGTTAAGGTGAGATTGACGTCGTCCAAATTCAGCAATCGCTAATCTACACACAGTCGTGCTTGCTCAAATAGCACAAATAAGCACACAATAAAATAGAGCTTTCGCTAACTCACCTTTTTGTACCATATAGTAATAAATAAAATTAATTATTAATCCAATGTCAATAAGTTTATCAAATCAATGTCACACTCAAAAGGCCATCACTAGTGAGCATATTATCAAAGCGGTGAGCGGGTCAAAGCACACCACATGGTCGGGGTTACATAAGACTGCCGAAACACGTGCTCACAAGGGTTCAGACTCATTTCCCAGGGTCCAAGTCAAACACTTTTCCAAGTACTTTC